>NC_135184.1:24211966-24511966 GCF_041146795.1 Maylandia zebra | reverse complement strand
CGGGTTCCATTTACATATTTTTGCATTTTGCTCTCAAATACCATCATTAAACTGGTATTCTAATGCGGCCTAAATAAAATAGGAATGCAGCCCTGTGAAACCCTCACTGAAAACAGCATTAAAGGGATTTTAACACTCTGCCCTAGTGTGTTGTTCCTTTTTTAATCAGTAAATCAGACTATAAATGCATCCAAGTGGCCTGAGAGGCTGTACCAAGAGTAACCCTAGCAGACCTAAAGCTGTTTATTTCTTTTATATGAATTCTGCATCATAGGTTTTAGAAGGAAGCTGGTCTCGTTGGTTGGGAAGCTCCCATTTTACAGTCTAGTTTCATTTTTGACTTTTGCATGAATGACAGGGTGAAGTGCTGGCTCAGCTGCTTACTCTCGCTGAAAACTGAGCACAGACTTCTTGGACGACCTGTCAGCATAATTAACCTTCTTATTTTATTTGATATCTGATTTAAGTAAAAACGGTCCAGAAGACGCCAACATCGCAAATGCTGCTGAAAGGTCCAGTTCACTGACTACGCTTTGCTGTGTCCATGGTGATGTAAATTTTAAGCGTTTGTCCAGTTCAGACTGGGGAGTTAAATATCCCAGTCCCACCCACAGAACCTACAGATTTGCACAAATGAGAAAACGACTCGGAGAAACCAAAACCATTATTGTACCCAACTGTAAACATGTTTATTCCTGCTGTGATGTTGGGTAATTTTGGTGCTCTGTGAGGATTGACTTTCTTTTGGAGCTGGCCTCATGTGGCCATCTCAGATACTCTAATTTCCACACTGTTGATTTTCACCTAGTTTACCCACAATGCATCACGGCCATAGACGGTTTAACCAAGGACACAGGTGTTGCACTAGTTGTAACTAGCAGAAATGGGTAGCGGGTTACAGGGGTGGGCATTAGCGCGTTAGCTTAAAGTCTGAGTCGCTAAAGGAGTTAGATCGTCATGGTAACATATAGGTTCAGGCTACGTTCAGAGTCTGAGTTTAAAATTGACTCTCAGCGTGCATCAAGTGTGATATACGTTCTCTGCTGAGGAATTCCAGTTTATATAGACCACTTGTTGATGTTATTGGTACCGCTGACTGAAGTTACTGCAGTGCAAACTGTGGTTTGCTTTATCAGAGGATTCGCAGTCATTCAGCTGGAGATGCAGAAAATACTTAAATGATTTTTGTTTTAATGTTTTGACCTGATCTACAGCTTTGATTTCCAAATTTATAAGTTATCTTTGTAGGGTAATTATTAATCAGTAAACTTAATTTTACTTTGATCTGGTGACAAACTAAAGCAACAGTTCTTATTGTTTGGGGGTTGTTTTTTTTTTTTTGGTTTTTTTTTTTACATCTTCTTTATTAGTCATATCTGAACACACTGAGTGACATTTAACATTTGCATGCATACAGATAAAAGTTTCAGAGCTAGAAATAAACTACAGCGCCTAGCAGTAAAAATAAATGAATTAATTAACTCAAGAATTTATATTTATCTAACTGGTTGAGCTTGCAATGTTCATGAATTCAGGACTAATCTGCAGCATTACTCTCTTTCACCTTTTTTGCAGCACCAGTGTTGCATTTTACTGTTACACTGTAATATTCTGCATAGATCTCGATCACCCATTCCCCTGGTAAGGTCTCTGATTGGAGTAGTCAGCACTCAATTGATCTGTTTTGTGAAGAAGAAGAGCTTCAAATGGTTCCTTCTTATGCAGCCTGAAGCACGGAGACTGAAGCAGAAAGCCCGAGTTAACGGAGAAAGCTAATAACCATCGTCGTGATCCTCATTCTCTCCGACTAGGTTTTTAGGTTTTGTCAAGCCAGTCAACACAAAGAAAGCCTGGCTTCTTTCAGCTCACCTCATTTGCAGTCTTTACACAAAAACATCATTAAAATCAGAACGTTTGCACATCTGCTAACCTGAAAATCCATTTTTATGCTTTTACACCTGGGGAAAGACGTTTTCTTTGGAAAGATGTTTTCAGATGTGTACATTGTATAAGAATTGGTGACGTTGATCAAAAGGATCAATGACTTTTTATTCTTTTATGTCCATTGCGAGTTTCTGCCATCTGGCTTATGGTTTTGTCGAGCGAAAGATTTTATTGAGCAATCCAAACTCTGACAGACCCGAAAAATGGGCAGGATTATTTTATCAGCATCTTGAGAAGCCATGTGTATTTATATCCTCGGACGACCTTACACACAGCGGAAAGTTTCATATCGATCCAACACGGTGAGGTTTATAGACTTCAAACTGGAAATAGAAAACAGAGACTCAATGCTGACTGAAAATCCTGAGTTTAGACCTGCAGCTGAAGAGCGGAGTGGGACCTGATCTCCTGATGGTGAACTCGGTTCTTCATCCTTGGCCTGCAGATGCTTTACGTGAAGAGATGAAAGAAGAAGACAAACATAAATGTTCACCTGTCCCACCCACTTATCATTATTAAACCTATGAATAGCTGTTGTCAGCTCCATCTAATAGAGTGTGGAGTTTTCCCCGGACTCCCATACATGCATTATTAATTACGTGTTACGGGGCGAAGAGGCGCAGAAGCACAGTCAACACAGGATATCTGAGTTGTGCTTGCAACCAGATCTGCACTGTTATACAAACATCGTTGTTATATCAAGATACAACTGCTCTGAGGAAGACTGCAAATCTATATGCATTCAGCCGCTTCAGGTTTCTGCACAGATTTGACTGCAGCGTTTGTGAGCCTTTGAGTGGAGGAAGCATTTAGCAGTGACAGAGACCTTCCTGCCGTGGGTTTTTTTTTCTCCTTTTAGCAAATGCATTTACTGGCTCATCCTCTCGACAACACACGAGTTACCCACATATTATTCTCCTTCCCTTTGAAGCGCAGCTGCCTCTGAAAATGTTGGCTAATTCCCACTGCTTAGTCACTGACAATCTGTGCCAAGATGAGATCTGTTCCAATCAATCGCCCCCCACCCCACTCCTTTGCAACTTGTCAGACCCGCCTTTACTTAACAAGGCAGGGGAATGATGGGATCTGCCATCTGTGTAAATTGCTCCATAATCTCATCTGACTGGTTGTTTTCTGATGAAGCAGACAGAACGTGGCCGCCTTTACTCTTTCGGTTTTTCCCAGACATTATTGGCTCACCTGTCAGACAGCACTACTGGCTTCGATCGCGCCAAAGACATATTAGGGTGGGAAATGGCAGGTTGAACCATGATGATTATCACCTCCATCTATCCTGGATTGTTATCATTAGTGTGGAGACATGTTTCGCATTTAGACTAGAAGATAAAAACGGCCCGCATGTGTTTGGGGCTGACTCGGTGTACTATTTGAATTTGATCCTGCTTCTTCATCATCATCATCTGTATTTCAACTCCCCAGTTAAAGCCGACACTTTCAAAGCATTTTCTGCCAAAAAAAGGGCACTTTTGTAGTTTGTAGTCTGAACGTCTTCCTCCTAAATGACATTCAATGGAGTAATTGTGGACTCGAGACCCATACCACCTAACCACTGTCTGCGCTGACAAGGGTGCGTTTTGTTGTCGTCTCCCCATCTGAGGGATGCTTTGTGGGTATTTTCATGACAGAGATACCCTTGTTTTCAGCTACTTTTGTTGGGAAGCGGGGAAAAAAATGTCGTTTTGAAGCTTTACAGGAGGATACGTGACCTTTACGTGGACTGTTTTTGATTAATTCAATTCCAGAGCCGACGCAGAAGCAGCAGAGAGGGCGCTTCCATCGCCCTCGGGTCGTTATAGGTGGAAATCTGACCTTAACAGTGCGTCTCTGCACCTTCTAGTAAAAGCAGAACAAACAATTAAACAGAGAAACTCTCTTTGGTGAGCATTTATAGAGCCTCGCAAAGCAGCAGTGCCAGGTCCTGGGCGGGAAATATCGCGTCACTGTGAAACTTGTTATTTATTAGGATCTGCAGTGTAGCCAGACGTTTTATTTTCACACGTCACCTCCCTGGCTGGTTTGAAATAGTGGAGCCTTCCTGTTACTTATATTAAAATCTGACTTTGATGCATTGTTCGCCATCATTTAAAGCATTCTTAATCAAACTTCCCCTCCTTTTACGATCAATCTAGACAACAGACCAAACGGAGGCTCATTACATCTTCTTGTAGACAATAAATTTTTGTGTGTTTCTGTGCTGCTGCTGTCACTGACATCCCCTCAAATGTTGACTTGAATTCTCCTGGCTAAACACATACCAGTAAATCATCGCTCATACTGGGACTGTAGATGTATAGATTAGCTACCATGCAGCTATCCTGTGGTTAATGTTCTGCCATTAGCAAGCTGCTGCTTTAGCAAGTTTTAAGCTTGGACTAAATACAATTTCTGCAACAAAAATTTAAAGTTATCGTTTACTGTGCGACTCTTGTTTCGCCCTACTCGTCTTTATAACGTTGCTTCAGTTCATTGAGGTTTGCACCACAGCATTTCAGTTAAGGTCTAGACTTTCACCGGACCTTTGCAGCAGCTTGATTTTCTGTTGTTGATTTGTTGCTGTGCATGGCTTAATTGTCCTGTCGTATGAGCCAGTTTGTGCCAAGCTTTAGCTGTCACACAGATGATTGAGATTTGACTCTAGATATGACTACAGAGGACATCGTTCCAGAAGTCTTCAGGTTTGGTCAGATGATACTTTGTAAGAGGGAAAAGGCTATTCCTGCTGTAGCTGCTAATTAGTGCTAACACATAAATTACACCTAGCTGTCACTTAGAGCACTCCTCTTATATAAATTGTAATGGAAAAGTAAGAGTTGAAGAGCAAACCCGTTATTTGCTCAAGGATGTAAACATTTTAGTTTCTGCAGGGACCGACTCGCTTCAAGTCGGTCCCATGCAGTTCCTCATGTGGCCAGTCGAGGAACTGCAGTTTTTGCCAGTTTGCAATCACAATTAGCTAATCCAGTGGTTCCCAAACTTCTTTTTGCTAGGCCCCGCTTTGTTTTACAAGAATATTTGTAAACATTTTTTATTTTATTTTCATGCCCCCGCAATGGCTCTGCTCCCCACACTTTGGGAAACTCTGTTAGTGCTCTGTCTCATAAAAGCTACTTGTTAATTTATTATAGTGCCTTCATTATTCTGTTCACACACCACTGACAGGTTGTCAGCCAGCAGATACATCTTAGCAATCAGAAATAAAATCATGTATCTGGCCACATGGAAAATGGAAATCCAAGTCGTTTTTCTTTTACCTCTAGTTGGGCTCCACCAGCTCATTGGGATAATATCGGTTCTTTTATCTAATAATGCTGAGGAGACTAAAGGCTGGTGGCATCCCTGCTACTCCAGCTCTGCCTCATAATAAACAGTGAGCAGATTCTCTGGCCACATTTTTGTCTGTCTCCATCTCAGACCTGGTTCGTCCTGGCCTCCCTCCTTCTCCACAAAGCCCCCGCCTCCTTCTGTCTCCCCCAGCTGTACGCTACTGCGGAGAAGCGACGAGTGAATGAAACCTTTCTTTGAGCGTCAATGTTGCACTTATGTGTCAAATCTAGCGGAGAAAAAGTTCCACGGCGTTAGCAATTACCCCCATTTCCTTAGCACTTCAGTCTGCTGGAGACTTCTCTGTTTTTGTTTTGGTTTCTTTCCCACTGAAGTAATGTGCAATTAAATAAAAGTTTTCATGTGTGGTTTTAAAGTTTAAAGGAAGGTTGCTTTTTTTTTTTCTCCTTTTTTTATAATGCGCTGCAGTGTGCGTGGGTTTTGCACGTCTCTGTTCCTGTCTGTCATTCTGATCTCGTTTGAATGCACCCAACACCTTCACAGCCACTTAGTGCAAGCGGCCTTGTTTATCTGTCTCTGTGTTCGGTTCTCTGCGGCTGCCAGCAGCGCTGAAAAGCTGCACCAACAGATTCCTCTCACAGCATGTTTCATTTTCCTTGTCATCGCTTAACTAACAGTGCCAATGCAGGTTCTGCTCCGTTTGGTCATCCCTGAATCTCTCCCTGTCGGTCTGACTTTACTCCTTTTTCCTCTGATAATCCACCCTCTGCTAAATGTGTCCAAAGGCTGAATTATATTAGAAATTCAGAAGTGCACAATTTATCCAAATGTTCGTGAGTGCTGCAGTGGTGACATAACTGTCCCCCTGGAAACCTGGCACTGCAAAACAGTAGCATGCATCCAAGTCTATATAGAGGGGGACGAGGAGAAACAGCAGCAGTAGACTAACTCAATTTTTTTTATATATACAGCAGCAACCTAGATCTCCTGCCTGTCATCCTTCATTGATTTTGCAATCCAGCGGCATCCAAGCAGAACCATACAAGCCCATAGACCTCAGTCTGCCGCTGATAGCCGATCTCTATTACCCAACTAGCTCAAGGCTTCGGTTCGAGGGGCTAAACTTCTCAGGGGAAGAGGCAGAGAGCTCCAACTGGCGTAACGGAGCGACGGTAAATTTATGAGCTGCTTGGAGAACGGATCATCTTCTCTCCCCCACTTTTATTATCCCATCAGATCTGACGTGATAGCAATAATACATGACGGCCTGTCACATTCTGCAGATCTGGCGGCGAATATGAATGATGATTTCAAATGCCTGGGTCTAATCGGCGTTAAATTGCTTTAGTAAATATGTTCAGCTACCAGCACTCTGTCTTCCTCCTGTCTCTGACTTTGAATGAAGCTCAGAGTAATAGGCTTGTAGTTGTCACAATGTTTAAGACCCGTGTTGGCGTCACGGTTCATAATTAGCTTTTAATGCACATAGTCGGCTTGAGGGGAGGAAATCGACGGAAATGTGGAATGAAAAGAGGCCTGCTGTGTGGCCATAGTAATTCAGGCTTTTGTTCTCTAATTAAATGACCTCAGAAGGGAGCGCTAAGCTTAAGTTTGTGTGTGGGGCGCCCTCTGATAAGGAGGTTTGCGCCAAGTGTGTTCAATCTTGCAATGAATAGGGCGTCTACTACAAAGCCCAAGAAGCCCTCTCCGTGTCCCCTTCGCCTCCTTGTTAACTGTTGGAAATTTGGCACAAAACGCCGTGTCTTTAACAAGTGGCTCACAGCCCCTTCACATAGTTCAAGACACTGTAGTTAGGGACACGGTAGCCCCCGGTGTTTTCTCACTATTCTATCCTTCAGTTTTAAAAGCAAGACACTGAAAGACTTCCCTGCAAGCTGAAGCTGCACATACTCTTCCATTAGTGTGTTTATTCCACGGCAAAGCAAATTGCACGCTCTTCTCTTTCTTTCTCTTCTCTCTCTGATGTCTGCGGTTCGAGGCGGACAGAGCTGAAGCCTGTGGGAACACATTTTAACAGTTACCTCCATTTATTTGTGTTTGTATTTTAACCATGTGGGCTAATTTGGTTCTACTTTGAACGGGGTTTTGTTTGCCATGCGCACACAGTTTCAAACCGTGTTGTTTTAAATATATGCAGCTGCAGTCGAAGCACTTACTCCTTGCTCTGGATAATCCAAAGATCCCCGCTGTCAACAGTTCTCACTGGGAGTATTTTATTTAATGGAAAGTAGTCCCAGTAAAACACTCCTGACAGTGAGGCCTGTGGATTATTTAGAGTAACTGGAGCACTGGAAAAAGTTGCTGTTGAATATTTCAGATGTTTCTTTTTCTTTCTTTAAGCTGTAAGCACTGGAAACACGTTTTCATTCATAATATATTTGGCATGTGAGAAGTGAGGTAGATATGTGGATTAAAGCTGCTTTTAAGTTCAGATGATGAACGTTTTCTGAATAATCAGTAAGAATAGCACAAATCAAACACAAATTTACAGGTTAATTAATTTTGATTCATGAATTGCCAGTTTTATGGAACTTTATATTGTAAAGCAAAGACCCTACAATATCAGAGAGAAAACCCCAACAGTCATGTGACCCCATCTATCAAAACAGGTTATTTTATTGTTTTAGCTATTTTCCAAACAGTACTGAAAATACAGAAATATAATGAGCACGAGCTAAAGTGCAAGCTCTCAGGTTTAATGAAAATATTAGATTAACCATTGAGGAATTACATGTGTCTATATTTGTCATAAAACTTGAGAGTGATTATGCTTTTTTTCATTTTGTTTGTTTGTTTTTGTCCATATAGGCCTCGGTCACACAGGTCTAAAAAAAACCCTTGCAGGTTAAAAGTAATTACAAGGTGATTCTCTCAGTGACACGAACCAGAAACGGAGAACATTCACCTTCAAAATAAAAGTTATGCTTTGCACAGCAACCGACACATTTCAAAAGGTTCAAAATGTCCACGTTTTAAGTTTGCAGAGTTTGACTGCCATCGTGTAATTAGTTTGCAAGTGTTTGGAGACAAGTCGGCATCTTCCATAAAAAAATCCTGGCGACCTCAGCAACCTGTTAGTGATCCAAATAGTCGCAGCACCGAATACTTCTTTGTGACAGCTTTTACACCACCAACTGCCAGCAACCTCCAGCAACCACTTGCCAGCTGGAGGCAGAATGCACATTTTTCCCTAGAAGCAGGTGGTTGCCAATGGGTCATCAATTTCACGGTGACTACCTCTTTCATCCACTTGCAACCAGTCAGGGATTATTTCTTTTTCCCTTGTGGTCGGTGGTTGCCAGCCCTTAAATAACAAAAAGTATGTCATTGTCCAAAATTATATAGACCTCATTGTGGGAAGTATAGGAAAAATAACTAAGATGTAATATAGCGCTGTGCGATATGAACAAAATCTCATATCCCGATATAAGAATTCTATCGTCCTGATAACGATATAAATCACAAAAATGTAACATTTTCTGTGAATTCTGTGAATCTCGGGCAGCTCGACTTGCGGGAAGTGTTTCCAGTTGCGCTTCATGTAGCTGGAGTCGAGTGTTTTAACAGATGCATGAAACTAGACATTTTTAGACATAAGTTGTAATGCCCGCCGTTTTTTTTGTGAGTATTTATTACACGGCGTGCTGCGGGGAAAAGCCTGTTCTAACGTTTGAGCCTAAGGTTTATTTTTTAGCACCTGACGGCTCTTTTTTTACTTCTCATCCGTAAACTCTGTCCATCTGCTCTTTCACGTGATTCGGTTTATTTTGAAAAGTCTCAACAGGATCTTGAGCTTTATTGTGAAAGGTTTATGTGGAACATAAACAAGCGGACACGAGATGGTTTTACCATCGTTGCTGCTAACCACAACGCATAAAAACAGGCGGTGTCCGTCCGTAGTGTGGTTATATTAAATATAAGAGAAAAAGAGAACTTTAAGAAATTAATATAGCCACTACAGTGAGCATCAAAACGATGAAAAAAATATTACAGTAAACAGTTTATTTTGCGACACCACAAAACAAACAATAGCGTAAAATGAAACGATAGACGTTTTTATATCGTCATCCGATATATATCGTTATATCGAACAGCCCTAATGTAAGATAATATTTGGAATAACCATTATATTAAGGTTCCCATCATTCATATGAGTCAACTCTCTGTCAAAACCTTTGAGAATAAAGAGTGTGTCCTTAAGACACCTGGCACTGCACACCCGTAAAACTCTTCTTTTGTCTTTGCCATTCTCTCTCTGCAGTCGCAGTACTCCATTTTAAAAATAATCCAAAAACGACACTTGATCCCACGTTGGGAAAGTTTCAACATAGCAACTGTTATTTCTGTTGTTGTTGGCCAAGGCGCTCTTTGGACGGACATGCGAATGAGTATCTCCATTACAGCTGTTCTGCACGCTGACAGCCTTCAGCCATTACAGCCACCTGGCACGTCTCCACGCCATCAGTCCAGTTGTGAGCATGCGGAAACGACGAGGCACCGTCAGAAACCAGATCTCGCTTTCATGAGTGGAACATTAACAGCTGCTCGGGAAGGTGTAAGAGCAGGGGCTGAGAGTATGTTCGCATTCACACAGATGAAGGGGAGGCTGCCGGAATCGCAGATGACATCTTAATTGGCCTTTTGGTGCCAGATGCCAGCCTGGAAAGACGTCCAGGCCAGGTCCAAGCTGTAACTGTGTCTCAGTTGCCAGGCATGGCATTAGGAAAGGTTTTTAGGAGCCTAGTGGCTCCGCTGGGAGCTCCCACGGGTATTAGGTTCTCCAGTGTTGTGCTGCCTCCCCTCCTCGTACAAACACCCTTCTTCTCTCTCCATGCTTCCTGCAGAGCACTCTGAGGCTTTGTCAACACCCGTCAATCTGAGGCGAATTCAGATAAAGAAAAGCCCAAGGACGACAAAGGCCAGGCCTTCTTTGTGTTCAATCTATTCACACCGAGCTACTGGGGTCTGGCTTTTCTGCAGCTTCGTGCAGTGTTTAGGTGGAAACAGCCCCCCCACGCCTCACAAAAAACCCTCCACCCTTCTCATTTAAGCTACATTGATGTCCTGCAAATATCCAGTTAGCCACAAAATAACTGCCAACCTCTAACCCTGAACCACCTCTTACTGTTCCCTTTCCCACTCCCCTTTATGTGACACCTTTCTCAGAAGAATCATTTGCCATTACCCTGAGCCTGTTCTCCATGCTAGTCCAAATGAAGGTACATTTATTTGATCTAAAATATGAGCAAACACACAGTCCACTCTGCAGTTAAATGAGGAGAGTGAAAGTAAAGGTAGAGGACTGATATTAAAGATGAATCTGATTAGCGAACAAGAGAAGCAGTACCACAGTGTGAAATGGGCTGCTCACAAAATGATTACCTAATATTCCTGTTTGACATTACTCTTGATCCTCGGCGTGAAGCAGGGAAAGATCTTGAAGCTCTCCCGACAGATGGTGAAATGAAAATCCATTTTTAATGAAGTTACAGTTTAGTCTCTCACACAGCGCTGACGCTTCTGACAAGGAAACACGATATTTTAAGGTGTAAGTGGATCAGATTTGAATCAAAGACTATATTTGTAGCATGCATATCAAGTACAGTGAGTGTTGGATCATAGTTGTAAGTAAGAAAAAAACACAAAGCTTTGAGGATTTGGGATGCTCTGAAATCAAACTGGAGCATGTGGTCTTCTTATTTTTCTCTTAAATCGATCAGTAGTTTAACAAATGAGCTGGACCTTTTTCACGGAAAAGTTCCTGCTGTTATTCTGCTTCACAGGGAGGTCAAAGGTCAAGTTCAGCTTGAGAACAGCTTCACCTGGAGCTTGAGTAATCAGTAACTCACCGAAAGACTTTTTTAATCTTTCCTTTCAGGCAACTCTCATTTAAAAAAAAAAAATCTAACTTCTGCATCTTGAACTCGCCTTTTTCTAATTTCCGTTCGTCTCCCCAGAACGAGCCATCGCCAGACACGAGGTACGAGAGATCGAGCAGAGGCACACGCAAGACAGCCTGCGGGAGCGGGACTCAGCCGCAGCGCTGTCCGACAGCGAGGATGACGTGGTCATCATCTACAACCGGGTGCCCAAGACAGCCAGCACTTCCTTCACCAACATCGCCTACGACCTGTGCGGGAAGAACCACTACCACGTCCTGCACATCAACACCACCAAGAACAACCCGGTCATGTCCCTCCAGGACCAGGTCAGGGGACCTGCGTTTCCTCCATCTTCCTACACCTGATCATCTTTGTCTGCTACGGAGGTCATTATTGTGATATGTTGATTTTGGTTTGTTCAGGTGCGGTTTGTAAAGAATGTGACTGAATGGAGGGAAATGAAGCCGGCTTTCTACCACGGACACGTCTCCTTCCTGGATTTCACCAAGTAAAGAAGCCTTCATTTCACATAGTGTTGTTTTTTTTTTTTCTCCACAGCCCTGTAACCAGTTAATCCACCCTGCTGTGGCTTTGATCAGCTGACTCCACCTTGTGGTCACTTAAAGCTGTTCACTCTCAGAGTGAAAAGCAAATTGTAGCCATTTGAATGTTTAAGAAAACAAAATTGCATAAAAACAAAAATTCTGTTTCATGCATTTTGATTTCATTCCTGGTGAGCTTTCTGAAACGAGTAATTCTCCTCAGGTTCGGGGTGAAGAAGAAGCCCATCTACATAAATGTGATTAGGGACCCAATTGAAAGGCTGGTGTCCTATTATTACTTTTTACGTTTCGGGGACGACTACAGGCCCGGCTTGAGACGCAGAAAACAAGGAGACAAGAAGGTAAAACAGCTTTATTCTTTTATTTAAAGAATGGATTCATTTTCATTTAAATAACAGGGATCTGTGGATGAAATCTCACTTAATATTTGGCTTGAGTGATCAAACCGAGCGTTTATCTTCCAGAGCTCAGCATTTCGAGGCCTCTGTGCTGCCGACAGTCATCAAGGCATTGAGTGGTTTTGGGGTGTCCATGGTTGAATCCCGTGGTTATAAATGGAAAAACATCAGGAATGCTAGCAAAAACAATCTAATTACATCTGGCACAAATGTTCATTTGGACTCAAGGATGAGCTCATTAAAAGTTAGTAGTCAAGATCAGTGTCACCTCACCAAAGTCGAGAATTCGCAGTTTAATTATCGCTAAATTTCACACAAATGCCTCTAACAGGAAAATCCGATGAAGTGGTGACATAAAATGTCACCAGACTAGGTTGTTACCAGCTACTTAACTAGCATACCACTGTGAGGTGGTAATTCCAGTTAAAACAAAATTCCCTCTCTTTCATTTCTCCCAAATGTGTGTTTTGTTTTTTCTTTTGAACTAGAAGAAAAAATTACTGGAGAATTGAAGTTCTGACTAAACTGTGGAAAATAACCACTTAAAGTACCTTTTAAAGGCTCCGTGTAGCTTCAGGATTATATTTGTGCATAAAGCTACTTCGGAATGTTGTCGTCTTTCTTTTGTTTCTCAGTGCATTAAGGGATATGAAGGTCTAATATGAAGGAACACTTATCTTTTCGTCTGCTTTCTTGGTGTTTTTCATGTTCTGTGTTTCAGACGTTCGATGAATGTGTATCAGCTGGTGGCTCGGACTGCGCTCCCGAGAAGCTCTGGCTCCAGATTCCCTTTTTCTGTGGTCACTACTCCGAATGCTGGTGAGAATTCAAACACCTGCTGCTCCTGCTGTGTCGCATTCAGACCACACTGAGTCTGAGATTATCAAACGTGTCTCCTTTTTTTATACATTTGCATGTTGACAGAAGAGATCTGGTTATATTGCAACCAAAAACAGGAATGAACAGGCTTAATGATACAGCTTATGTACCTAATAAAATAGTGTAGCTATAAATCAATACACTGTTTTGTTTTCTTCGAGGTGTGCATTGTGTGTTTTAAAAAAAATTTTTTTTTAAAAATGAGCAAAGCAGACAAGATGAGAACAAAAGAAGTAGCAGACCTGAAAAAACTACAGCAGAGAGTAAAGTATCCCAAAGTCATGTCAGGCTTTTATGTAGCATTATTGCTGTTGGCAATCAGTGGATGGATCAACTAATGTTGCAGGTCCTGTGTCAGGCCTGTGCTGGGTGTTTAACTGTTTCTTAAACACATGACTTTTCAGATACTGTTCATCAGTCACAGGGAGGTTGTTTTTTTTAAACTTGCCATTTCTTTTATCCTCCAATGTCCAGTTTTTGGGGGGGTTAAGGACACGCTGCACACCATGCTGAGTTTTTGGCTAATAGTTCTTTTGGGAATCACCTTGTTGGTGCAAAAGTACTGTTTTATGCCAGTTTAACTGTGTTATCTTCAGCATTTTCTACGGATTCAACTGCAGAAATTGGTTGACAGGGCAGATTTAATGTTTTCATAAAAGAGTGGTTAAAGACAGACTATTAAAACATCTATCCATCTTGTTTCGCTTTTCTGGGTCGCGGGGCAGCAGTCTTAGCAGAAAAGCCCAGACCTCCCTCTCCGTGGCCACCTCCTCTAGCTTGTCTGGTGGAACACCAAGGCATTCCCAGGGCAGCTGACAGACATAATCCCTCCAGCGTGTCCTGGGTCTGCTCCTTGGCCTCCGAAAGAAAACCGGTTCCTCCTAAAACAGTCAGGTACAAGAACTTGACTGAAAGTGAGCGAAAAAGCAGCCGATGTCTGAAGAAAAACTTCTGAAAGCCCAGAGTACCATTGCTCAAGAGCACTTAAAAAAAAAAACTGCATTATAATTCTGCCTCCTTGGGAGCAAAATAAGAATAAATCAGGATTGGCTCGATGCATTTACACAGTATCAAATGTTAAATATGCTCGGTTGGGTTCAGATTTAACACCACTGTTAGGGTAGGAATAAATGCAGCGGTGAGATATTTTTCTCTGGGTTTGTTGTCAACAACACAAACAAGCAAAGTCACTGACCTTGTCTTTTCCTCGGTGCATGCAGATGAAATTGTTAAAAAAGACGTGATGTATCAGTCTTCTTCAGTAGAGCACCACATTCAGTCATTCTCTGCTTTGCTACACTCTCTCCTCAAGGTCTCCAGTAGCCCTCTCACTGCCTTGAGCCGTTCTCTCTACATTGTGTTTTCTTCCTTTTTTATCAGTCTCTCGCTGACCCTACTCTTCCCTCTCACCCTGACTAATTGGGTGGATGCCGTAGGCATCCACACTATTGAGATCCTGTTTCTCTTTATTCTTTATCCTTTATTATTCTAGTTGCTCCGTTTCTTTGCCGCTTAACTACTCCCTCAGTTTTCAGCCGATTTTTACCATTCAAACTCTAAACTGTTCTGCTATTTCTGCTTTCGACTGCTATATCTTTTGGTACTTATTACTATTATACTTTTTAAAATATTACACTTTTTTCCTTTAATTTGTCCCATTGAAATGAATGGGAAACTTCTACAATTCTGCTAAAACTTGCTTGTCTTTGAAACTTAACTACTTCCTCATACTTTCACCTAGAAACTCCATTCAAACTTTAAAACGTTCTCAGATGATTGGGCTATTCCTGTGTGATTCAGCTTTTTCATATCTGTTACCGTTTTCATGTAATGACTCTTTAAGTTTTCAGTTACAACTTTGTGATTTTTCAGAAAATACATGTGTTGCTATGGTTGCTATGCAATTAACTCCCACTGCACACTCGTCCGTTCTGAATTTTCTCTTCATGTCTGAACAACTCCTTGCTACTCGCTCAATTTCCACTCAACTTCCACAAATTATACATCAAAACGTAGGTATTTTTGCTGGCTTTAAGACAGTGTCACTATAATTATTGTGAGAGTTACGTTTTTTTCACAATTTGCCTCGAAGTGACACATGGTCTAAAAACTCCCCATTCAAAGTCTATGGGGAGGTTGTGAAACTCAGAGCTGAAATACTGAAACTGAAGGCATTTTCAAATCGTCATATCTCCTTAACGAAGCAAAGTTAAGACATGAGGCTTGTCCCTGTATATCTTCAGACACTCCTGACACTCACAATTCAAGAATTATTTTCTCACCTATTACCGTTCTGAGATGAGTTAGACTTGTTTGAGGGGTGGAAATCTGTCCTCCTCTCATTTTTCAAATTCCGAAAATGAAGCCGTTTCTTCTCTCGTCATATCTCCGCGACGGAGATACAAAGAGCTATGTAAATCGCAGTCAAAGTACACCAAAGTCCGCTGATTCACCCAGTGCAAGAATTATGCTTCTATCCCACCTAGTTTTTGAGTTACACGACGTTTTGTAACTCCAAAAAACGGCGTTTTTCGCGTCTCACCGCGATCTAATTCTGACTCCTCATCACCCTTTTTTTCAAAGCGCCCGCCCCCTTAGAGGTGGCGCGATTGGTAATGACACCGCTCTTCAGACCAGAGGTCGTGGGTTCGATTCCACCTTGGCCCACATGTTTTTTTTTTTAACTACAAATTTATACACTATCACAGACCGGTAATTCATATTGATAATTTATTACAATTCTGCAAAGTTTAATGATTTTAGCAGCTTTTCTAATATGGACCTCAGATTCTGGTTAACAGTCTATGGCAGAAATACATACAAGTACACAGCCTGATGAAGCAGACAGAAGCAGTACCTCTGATTGGTTCCGCAGTTTCACCTCTTATCAGCACAAATCTCACCCTCTTCTGCTGTTTTCACCTCTTTTCTGCTAATTTGAGCTTCTGTTCCACAGTGCACTCAGCCTCTTCTGCTGTTTTCATTAGAATTTTAAGCTTTTCCACCTTTTTTCAGTTACGTGAGAACCAGTTTGGCTCAATGAGTAGCTGAAAAATATCAGCCTCTTCTGCTGTTTTAGCAGGATTTCAGAGTTCAGCTTTTTCACTTGTTTTAAGCACAAATTTCAGTTTCTTTACCTCATTTCACAACAAAGTTCTTCCTCTTCACCTCTTTTCTGCTAATTTGAGCTGCTGCTCCACAGTGCACATTTTCCCTCTCATCATATCTTTGCTTGTGACCAGAACTCATTTGGCTCAGAGGGTAGGGCATCTGTCGTGAGACCCGGTGGCAGAGGTTCGAATCCTACCTGTGACAGCTGCTACACATGTTCACTGCTTGCATGCGCTCTGCTTTCTTGACACTCTCCAGTGTGTCATTACACATACAGCCATCTTCAGCAAGCACTTCTGCTTCTACACTTCTTTTCAACTCGGCTTTTTGCTTCTTTACCTCTTTTCAGCAGAAATTATTCCTCTTCACCTCTTTTCTGCTAATTAGAGCTCCTGCTCCACAGTGCACTTAGCCTCTTCTGCTGTTTTCATTAGAATTTTAAGCTTTTCCACCTTTTTTCAGTTACGTGAGAACCAGTTTGGCTCAGTGAGTAGCTGAAAAATATCAGCCTCTACTACTGTTTTAGCAGGATTTCAGAGTTCAGCTTTTTCACTTGTTTTAAGCACAAATTTCAGTTTCTTTACCTCATTTCACAACAAAGTTCTTCCTCTTCACCTCTTTTCTGCTAATTTGAGCTTCTGCTCCACAGTGCACATTTTCTCTCTCATCATATATTTGCTTGAGACCAGAACTCATTTGGCTCAGAGGGTAGGGCAGCTGCCGTGAGACCCGGGGGCAGAGTTTCGAATCCTACCTGTGACAGTTGCTACACATGTTCCCTGCTTGCATGCGCTCTGCTTTCTTGACACTCTCCAGTGTGTCATTACACATACAGCCATCTTCAGCAAGCACTTCTACACCTCTTTTCAACTCATCTTTTTGCTTCTTTACCTCTTTTCAGCAGAACTTCTTCTGATTCACCTCTTTTCTGCTAAATGTTTAGCCTTTTCACCTCTTATTAGCACAATACTAAGCAGCTTCTGCTAATTTCACCAGAATTGTCAGTCTCTCCACCTCTTCTTTGTAAGAATCAGTTTGGTCCAGTAAGGTGAGACGCCGCCTATAGATCAGAAAGGCCAGGTTCGAATCTCGCTCAGGGCAATGTTTTTTGTTTTTTCAACTTTTTCTGCTTTTTTCAGCAGAAATCTTCAGCGTAAGGCATCCACACAGCATTTTCGCAGGAAATGCAATTTTTTCTAGTCCATCTACCCTCTTGCTGACTGAAGGTCTGAGTGTCTGGGATTTAGAGAGCAGTATATTAAAGTAATGGAAAGGCCCTTGGAAACATTAAATAAATAGTGAAGACAAAAAGGTGAGGTCAGTGCAGCCAGTCATAGATTGATGTGTTTAAGAAGGCCTTGCCAACAATTTACTTTATAGGTTTAAACAATCCTTATTTTATTTTCACTACCAAGCTTTTTTTTTTTTTTCCTTTTGCTCCGCTCTCCTGTTGTCTCAACCCTCTCCGGACTCACGGCTCACCTAATCGTTCATCCTGTCTGTCTTTCAGCTCCTCTCTGCTGCTCTTCTCTCCATCACCTCCTCTTCCTCCGTGTCAGGCCTTACATCATTCTTCCCCTCCATTTCTGCTCAGTTTTTCCAAGCTGTGTGGGATATTTTTTTCCCATCCAGCAGAGCAGCGACTCCCTGAGAATAAAGAGAAAATATCCACATCGAAAAGAAAAACATGACTTTTTTTTCTTTTTTTTGTGTGTAGGAACGTGGGCAGTCAGTGGGCTCTGGAGCAGGCAAAGTACAACCTGGTGAATGAGTACATGTTGGTCGGCGTAACAGAAGAGCTGGAAGATTTTGTCATGATGCTGGAGGCCGCGCTGCCACGCTTCTTCAAAGGAGCCACTGAGCTGTACAAAACAGGTGCTGCTCCTGCCACACAGTTTAAATAAAAAATAATAATAATAATAATAATAATTATATATATATGTATGTATGTATGTATGTATGTATGTATGTATATATATATATATATATATATATATATATATATATATATATATATATATATATATATATATATATATATATATATATATATATATATATATATATATATATATTAGGGGTGCAACGATATTCGTATCGATATTGAACCGTTCGATACAGTGCTTTCGGTTCGGTACACATATGTATGAACAATACAACATTTGTAATTTATTTTATCAATTTTCCTTCTGACGATGCTGTCTGTGTTGAGCGCTCAGTGAATCTGTGTTCGACTACTCCGCCTAGGCTGCACTGTCGAGCGCAGATCCACTGAGCGCTCAACACAGACAGCATAGTCAGAAGGAAGAGCGCAGGGCAAGCTAGCGAGACAGAAGTTAAGCTCTCCTTGCAACAGGCAAATTGAACCTCATTCAGATCTGGCGTTTGGAATTATTTTGGTTTTCATGTGACGTATGACCCTGAAGGTAAGCGAGTCATGGACTAAAGTAAAACAGTATGTTGAATGTGCCATGCAATGCTCAATTACATTGGTGTGAACTAGTGTGTTAGCGCAGTTAGCTCGTTAACGTGTTGGCCGTCTAGCCCCATGCACGGAGCGATCGGCGGTAGCTCGTTAAGGAGATTTGCCGTGTTGTGGCGTTAAGGTCATTTCAACGAGATTAACCTGAATGCACTAGTGGGAACACAATGAATATGACTGCACATTTACGCCGACATCATCCTAGTGCAAAGACAAGTGAAAGCAGACAAAAAAAAGCAAGCATGCTACTAACTTTAGCCGAGTCATTTAGACCGCTGTTAGCACATGATTCTCCTTATGCTGCTGAGAATATAGCCCAGAAGAAGCGGATAGTACAGCTTTTATTTTGGAAAGAGCCATTTCTCTGTAATAAACTCTCTTTTCCAAAGATGAGTGATTCCTCAATCAGATACAGGGCTCGCAATATCGCTAGCCCGACGTCCTGGAGCTAGCGATTTTTTTCAGTCGGGCTACCAAAATCTATCTCTTCCCTGCCCGTCGGGCTATTGTAGGAAAAATATATGTCAATGCTTTTGCATTCTTTCAGAAATGTAGCTGGGTAATTATGTCATTGGCATCGGTGAGCCACTGTCAATATGTGACATATTGAAGTCGCGTTTGAATTTGCGCTTATTTTTTTGCTTTCACTTTGCAATCATGCGAATTGTGTATAGAGAGCGACAGCACTGATCTGTGAGTGATGATAATTTGTGCACCAATTCCTCTGACATCGTCTTATTAATCGTTAGCTTACTATGCAAACATGACAAGTGAAATCTCCCGCAGCTTAAACATGTGAGAGGTTGATCGCGCAGAGAATCGCTGAGCTTATGTGAGTGCGTGTGTAAAAGCATTTCAGTTCTGCTGAGCCAAATAAGACAGGTCAGGGTGAAGAAGTGACAGCCAAAGAAAAGCTTACCACAAAACGGAGAAGTTATGACAAATGAGACTATAAGGCAAAAAGAAAGTGCAGCTTCATGGTTTCATGGACAAAAGAATTTCTGTGGCTGCAATATGACAAGCTAAATAACCAGGGCTGCACATAAGTGGTCCGCAGGTGCGCATTCGCTGTCAAAATAAAAAACACGCACAAGGGTTAGGGTTAAATTTAAAAACTGTACTTTTGAGTTAAAATATATATTTATAATTTTAATAAATGACAAATTAAAAATGCATGAACATTTTTTTGTATCGAAAAAATATCGAACCGTGACACCAAAGTATCGAACCGAACCGAACCGTGAATTTTGTGTATCGTTGCACCCCATATATATATATATATATATATATATATATATATATATATATATATATATATATATAATTGCTGCTTCAATCCTCTCACTGCAATTTCAGGGCTAAATATTGTGTGTTTACGTGCTGCGGTTGTTCATTAGCGCTTTGAATCGCTCTCCTGTGATCAAAATGCAGTCGTGCTGCTTCACTGATGTAGTTACAGATTAGTTATAATGAGTGCAGCCAGAATGAATAATGGGCAGCACAATAGGGTCCGGTGTGACAATCACGCCGATGCACAATGATTCAATATACCCGAGCGCATTAAACAATTAATCTGAAGACTAAGTCTCACATTCAAATGTCACGTCGTCTTGATCTGTCTCATTTCTTTGTGCACGGGTACAGCTAATGTTTACTAAATTACTCAGCTAGCACCTGGTTGCCAGGTTTCTGGCATTAGTAAGTTATCTGTGACTTTCAATCTGGTCAAACCGGAGGACTGTAGATAACGCATGACTGTTTGTGGTGCTTCTTTCTGTTTGTTTGTTTGTTTTTTATTTCTCTGACTACTGCACAGTGATGATGCACAGTCACTGTGCCTAGTCAAGTGTCAGGCAATTAACAGTTAATTAAAGAACTACTTATTTTACAGTGCGTGGTTTTTGTTTTGGGTTTGTTTGGTTTTTTTAATACAGAGCAAATAAACTTGACACTATTTAGTGGCCTGTTTCCAGAGTTAAACGGACAGTTAACTGCAAAGTCATATTTATCTATTATTCATCTTTATTGTAGGGCTATTTATTCCTTTTAGATACACTATATTGCCAGAAGTATTCATTCACCCATCCAAATCTTCTAATTCAGGTGTTCCAATCACTTTCATGGCCACAGCTGTATAAAAGATACTGTGATGTATAATGTGCAGAGGTGGACAACTTTCTGTAGAGTCAATGCTACAGATCTTCAAACTTCATGTGGGCTTCAGATTAGCTCAAGAACTGTATGTAGAGAGCTTTGTGGAATGGGTTTATCATATTAAAGCCAATGGATTAAATTGGGATCTCACGCAAGTGCTTGTGACGGCAGACGAGCATATACTTTTGGCAATATAGTGTCTTTTTGGTGCAGGTTGCCTTGTTTTGGAGATACTGGCTATAAAATCTGCTGAGTCTGATCCATCTTGATTATGCTTTGCTTAAATATAGGAATATAACCAAAATATAAGCAGTTAATTCAAGTCCCCCTTCTGCAAAGACTGACAGTTGACACAACAATTGTTTTCAAACGTTTGCCGATCGGTCTGAAAGTGACTGCAGTCTTGTTTGGAGACGGGTTGGAGATGAGTTGCCTCCCAACCGGTGACCTATTTGATGTTTTGCAAAAGAAAGTGGTCACCATGCCTACCTGCAATTGCTTGTCGAAGCAATTTTTGTTGCCTACAAGGAGGTGGCCTCCAATTCCCCCCCCCCCACCCACACTTATGTATTTTATTTTTACATTTCTGAAGAAAAGGCTTAAATAACTGTGCGTCACACACCAGCACACTCTAAATGAATAAAAGTCCTATTTTTAGGTGAACTGGCCCTTTAAGACAGCCTCCCCCACACACAGAGACACACATGTTTAGTGTTAGCTGTTTATTGGACATACAGATAGCAGTGTTATGTAGGATTTTGTTGTTGTCGGTTGTGTAGTTTATATTAGAAAAAGCTCACACTAAGTATGCTTTAATGTTGCTGTTGTCACGGCAGCCATTTTGACACGAAGCAGCAGGAAGTCACTTTAATGAAGGCCACGCGCCTAAACAGAAAAGAAGCTGCTGCTGTTTCATGTGAAAATGGCAACTGTTCAAAGATCTCGGAAAAAAGAAAAGGTGTCGTTCTGATTGAAGCTGCTTGTTGTTAATGCCAGTGGATTAACAGAAGAACTGCAACAATCGCTTCTGCAAAACTAACAAAAGTAACACTTAAATGCATTACCAGTAAATATAACAGGCCGCTTGTGTACTAAGTACTGAATGATTGAGTTCATGTCCTTTAATCCCATGTTGTTCCTCCCACTCGCATCACAGGTAAAAAGTCCCACCTAAGGAAGACCAGCGAGAAGAAGCCACCCACAAAGGAGTCGATTGCCAAGCTGCAGCAGTCCACCATCTGGAAGATGGAGAACGACTTCTATGAATTTGCCCTGGAGCAGTTCCAGTTCGTCAGGGCGCATGCTGTCCGGGAAAAGGACGGGGAACTCTACCTGCTGGCCCAAAATTTCTTCTATGAAAAAATCTACCCCAAAAACTAGAGAAGAGAGCGGAGTGCTTTGGAGGAGGACGGAACACTTCGTCCATGCTCAGTCATGCGCTCTTGAGACAAACAGAAGTGGGAGTGAGGTGAGACTTGAGGACTACCGCTGACCGTGTGCCTCGTTTGAGAGCATGATGCGGAGCTGGAGAAGCAATCCGGCTGTGACGCAGCGACCGGACTGGCAGCAGTTGCTACTCGCGGCTGTGCCGGCCAGCTGGACGAGGAGCTCGCGTTTCAATCGGCAGGTTGCTATCGCTACCGGCAGCTGCTCCACTCCCTTTCACTTCAACGCCGAAGGTCGTCCATGCCGAGGGCCTCTCCCGGCTCGCGTCTTAAAGGCGACCGGCCGACAGCTGATCATCCCTCCACTCCTGATTGGATTCACTGTTCTTCTATCCAGAAGATTCTCATTGGCTCTGTACTGTTTGGTTGTGTTTGGTTGTATTTTATCTCTTTATTACGTTTTTGGTTTGTACGTAAAGACGTTTGACGGTGAAACGACATGCCTCACGCCTCATCACCTCTACTAACTTAAAGAGACGGTACTGTAAGAAACGTTGCTGTGTTGCTGGACTTGAATGGAGCCTTTTGAGGTTTTTATGAGTAAAAGTCCTGTGAACGCGGACTGTTTCCCGGGGCACGCGTGTATGTTTTATACTATACTAAGTGTGTGACTCTTGTAAATGTGCAGCTTTTCCTTTGGAGGGTAACAGAGGAAACGTTTACACCTTATTTTATTGAAGTGAGGTGAACTTGCTGCTTCTGTAAATATTTACAACTTTTTAAATCCATTGCATTTCCTGGCAGATAGGTTACAGAAGTCTGGACGTGTTGTTGGTTTTATTTTTGTCACGTAGAAGCATTTAAACACGGGAGGCTGCTAAAATCCGTTTGGGGAAATGTGCTTTTCCTTGTTTTCAATGCGACTTTTGTACCAGTAAATTTAAGACTTTTAGCAACTAAAGCATGAAGAGTGGACATGAGGAAGTTCCCCTGCTGTATTGGGTGTCCCCTAACTCCACTATGAGCCAAACGTTTCCATTTTTTTTTCTTTTTTTTACAAGTGGCGAAATTATGCATTAATTCAGGAGCTTCAGAAGAGCATTCCCAGTCAAAGCCAGACTGTTTCTCATTGATTTTTATGCCAAGCTAACCTAACCAGCTGCAGCATTACAGTATGTTTAAAAGGCTGATAAGAGATCAGTCTTCATTCATTTACTTGATAAATTGGCTTTATTTGGGCTCTGATGGGGTTTATTTTTTTAATCGTGTAAGGGAAACGATGAAAATTACAAGTATTTTAAAAAGTATACTTTGTTATGATGGGAAAGAGCCCCAGCTTCTTCCTGGATGTGCTGTCACTGTCTGTATTTGTATATCCAGGTGAATGGATGCTCCCTTGCCATCTGAGGACATACTGTAGTTAACCACTCTGTCTTGTGTGCCTTCTCTAGAGTTCGCCTTGTTTTGCAGGTTTTTCTGATTGAACATAAAGACAACACGGCTGCCATGTCTGTTTTCATCTTTTGATTGACAAACAATATAAAGAAGACTTTAAAAAAACTACCTGAGGTTCATGACTGGTTTTTAGTTGTTTTTTTTTTCTTTTCCAAATGTTTTTGCATCATCATCATCATCACTGTGTACAGCAAAGCAAGGATTTTGCGAGGTGACACACATAAACGGAAAAGTCGAGCTGGCTTACTTCAGGTGTCCTGCAGGGGGCGATAAAGAGCCTCCAGGTTCACTCCTGCCTCTGAGTGTGTGTTTATCATTTTCACATGACTCTTCCAAACAGTGTTTGATGATTGCAGTGACATGTGGTTGTGTGCCAACCTCTTTATATTCCCAGCACGTGTTCAGCACCTCCTCTTCTCGTAGTTCCTGCAGCTGAGCTTCATAAACGGAGGGCACTGAAACAGGAGCCACCACAGGCCAGGGAAAGTTTATGTGAGCCAGTGCTGCCACTCAGCGTTATTCACCCATGCTCTCAGATAATCCCTGGACAGGCATCAGCTACTGGACTCATCCCCGGTAATCTCAAATCATTCTCCAGTTACAGCTTCCTGGTCTTGGCCCTCTGACCTAGATTAACATGGACAATGCCCCCCCTCATACTCTGAAGCCTCAGTTACACGCTGCCTTTTAATATTAGACCAGGGACTGCCTTTTTTTACGACAGTCTGCTACTGAAAGCTCCATGTACACAACCTAAAATAAACCTTTAATACACACCCATACATGCACAACATTTAACATATAGTCATGTAGCGTTGTGGTTTTCAGTGTCAGATGTGAGGTTCCCTGTTGATTGGATGACATATAACAAATGTATAAAACCACTACAGATACCAGATTTTCTACTGATTCTTTTTTCTTTATTTTATTGTTTACCGGTAATTAAGTGAGCCGGGGGATTCTTTCAGTTTAGCAAAGCTGGTCAAGAATTTAAAATGAGCCAAGCTGTCACATCCTGGGGTTTTCATTCAGTCACTAGGGTAATTTTTCCATGCGCTAACTCTGTTGTCATGTCAGTCACTACCACTCCCACATGCCTGTCCTTTCTTGTCAGTAGTGTCACCTGATCTGCCTCTCCTCTCCACTCACCTGCTCCTATTCAGCCAACCGATACCGCGGTAGGTGTTCATCCAGCTCCCCACCACTGATCAGTCAGACTGTCTTTGAGCTCGGTGCCTTAGCTTTCCAATATTCTGTGTCAGTGCCTGCTTTTTAATATCATTACCTGTAGTTTTAGAATTTGCTACATCTCGTGCTTTGTTTGTCAGTAGAGTTAATTAGCTTTTTATTTATTTAGTTGTTTTTTTTAAACCAGGAGCCATTTTACTGGATGTTCATTTCCCCACTGTAAAACCCGTGCTATGTAACGTCATTCAATATGTTTTGCTTAGTGTTGCATCACTGGAGGTTTGACTAAGAATAATGCATGAGCAGAGTTTCACACGCAGGCTGTGGATATCGACCTGAGAAACATGGAAAAGGAAAATAAACAAGCTAGCCTGAATCATTCCCTTTATGTCTGTGAAGTGTATTTTTATGCTTTGCCGCTATTGGTAATAATTCCATCCATTCATTTTCTTGCACCTATCCAGCTCAGGGTTGTGGGGGTGGTTGCAGCTGTCACAGGGTGAAAGATGGGGTACATCCTCCACAGGTTGGCAGTCTATTGCCGAGCTAAGACAATGAGACAACCATTCACACCAGTCACTTTGAAAATCACCAATTAGCCTTTCCTGTGCAATGGAGAACATTTAAACTCTGGTAGAGTAGCTGGTGGATTTTAACCCACTACCTTTAGGAACGAGTGCTAAACACCACACCACCATAAACTCATATATATATGGGGTTGCTTTAAAAAAAGGCAAAAACAAGCTAACTTGAAATATATAGAGTGAATGAAAGGGTTGTTTTTCCTTTTTCTTTTTAAAATCCTGTCTGAACCATAGCCATCTCACTAAAACGTCACCATCACCTCAGTAATCTGGATAATAATCGTTTATCATGTGTTGTAACACACCCACATCTGTATTATTTCAGTGAGATAACAGAGGTGGAACTCTGGGGAGGTGCAACGCAGACATACACGTGTCTGATAATGGCAGATATCAATAAATATAAACAAACCTGCCAGCACATTAAATCGCCTCCATTTTTTTCCCCTCCCACACCATGCACTACGCCTGAGCAGTTCACAGATTGTGAATACTGATGATGTATCACTGATGTATATGAAAGGCATCACAGCATCTATTCCGCCCCCTCCTGTCCTCAGTGGGCTTTTGGAGAATGACCTTTGCAGGAATTTAAACAGGAACATCACATTTAAAAGTCTTTAGTCTCTTTTGCATGTACAATATGCTGACAGTGCTCAGTTTATGACCAACAAAACAACTAAGTACAGAGAAAAAAGTAAGTCCGGTCTCTGGGACATATGGCTGGTGATGAAGAGTGTGCCTCTGTGGGTTATGTAATGCTGCAGTAACTCTTCTCACTGAGGTGCGACATATCAGCCACTGATCTCACTTCAAAACCACAGCAACAGAGTAATGTTTAAAAGAAGTGGAAGCACAGTGGGAAAGGAGCCCCTGTACCAACTTTGTGAAAAACATGGCATCAAATTAAAAATGAGCATATCATTTTCTTTTAAATAAAATACGATTGTTAACATTTGACATATGTTTTGTGCTATTTTTATCCTTGGACATGGTTAGCAACAATACTCAGGTAGGCTGTGATGTTTAAACGATCAGCTGCTATGCAAAAAGATATCTACCACACTGTTATATCACCACAAGCAGCCTAAGCCAGTGGTATAAGGCACGATGGATCCATGCTTTCATGCAGTTTACACCATATTGTGACGCTATCATCCGAATATCGCAGCACAAATCAAGACTCATCAGATCAGGGAATGTTTTTCCAGTCTTCTACTGACCAGTTTTGATGAGCTCGCGTGACCTGTAGCCTCAGTGTTATGAACTTAGCTGACAGGAGTCCCATCTGGTGTGATCTTTTGTTGCCTTGGGCTTCAACATTGGATGTGTTGTGCATTCAGAGATACTCTTCTGCATACCTTGGTTGTAATGAGTGATTATTTGTCATCAAAAAGGGATTTTCAGCCAAAGAACTGACCGTCACTGTATATTTTCTATTTTTAAGACCATTTTGTATATGGTTGTGTGGGAAAATCCCCGCAGATCAGCAGATTTGCATGTTTCAAAGTCACGCACATCACCTTTGTTGCCCACTCTGATACTGGGTTTAAACAGGCTGTGATGACTTCATCTACATGCCTAAATATGATTATCTGATTAGATTAAAAGCAGTTGAACAGTTGTACCTATAAGAGTGGCCAGTGAGGTTAGGGTTAAATTTTAAATGTTATCTTTTTTTAAATTGTACTTTCACTTACCTTCTCAACTTTGAATAAATATAAATAGTTGCAAGACTTTTACTTGTAAAAGCATTTTATTTAAATTGACCGGTGTTACTCCTCCGCCTTTAATGTCTAATACGGCTGCTTCACATATGTAAGCCTTGATTTAATTTCTTTATTTGTGTTTGGGGAAGATTTGGGGATGTTAGCCTGAGGTGAGGCCAGCCTTTACGAAGTTTCTGATCACATGTGTGTAGTAGCTGTCCCGGCAGTGTTGCAGCTCCTCTGGGCGGACTCTTCTATTATAACCACCGCCTCTTTCTCCAGCTGCACTGGGACAGATTTATGCTTCAGCTTTTTATTTATGAGCGCCAGTCCACCCTCCTGGACTCCGCTAGGACGGTGCGAGCGCGTCAGAGAAGTGTGAAGACGGCATGGGAAACTCCGTGTACCCGAGATGACCGATGGTTTGGTCAAAATAGTGAAGTTTTTTTGTCGCCAGAGAGGGAAACTTAAAACAAGGTTTGCTTTTGGAGTCCCACCACCCCTCCCTCCGCTCTCCCTGTAGGATTTGATTCAAAGGCGAAAACCAAGATGGCCGCCGACTCCGTGCAGGTAGGAAAAGTTGACAACTGTTGCGAAAAGTGCGCAAACTTGCTCCAGAGGTGCAGTTAGAAGTTAGCTAACAATTAAAACGCTTTAAAACGAGGCTTGCTGTGAGTTAGTCGTGTGTTAGAGGACTGCAGGGCCTCTGCTAGGTCCCAGAAGGCTGCCTGGGAATTATCCATGGATTGAGGCCTGGCACACAATTGTCCAAACTAACTTTCAAACCGGGAATTTTGTGCGAAAACCGCCGTGTTATTTAATGTAAAGGATCCTGTTGTAGTAAACGAGGTTTAGCGTTTGCGTAACCGTAAAAGCTCTTAAATAGTGGCTGTTTAAAGTAAACGTACAGGTCTTAGTTAACCTGCGTTACTTTTTTGGGAAAATAAAAGTTGCCGCCGTGTGTTTAGATACTGGCAGTGTGCAGAAAATGTGGTAAAACTAGACAAAAAAGAAAAAATGTCGTCTTTGTAAAGAAAATGCTTTGAGTTTTCTTTTCCAAGCTCGTTATAAACTGGTTGAACGTATAACCAGCGACACCACAGCAGCCAGCTTAGTGCCAACTGCAACAGTAATGCTAGTTTCTGTTTTTGAAAGAGAGGCTGGAAGTCAGTGTTACGCTCTCCTTTTTTTGTTCGGTGTGAACAGTTATGACTCACTGATTAATACAGTTTCACTCGAGTGACGTCACTCCCCCCTCCTCCTCCAAGTGCATCTTTATATCAGAAACACTGTTGAGTTGTGCGACAGCTCATCCATACAGCTCGTTGTCCGATGGCACTACTTTATGCGTGACCTCCAAAACTCGTGTTCAACTTGAAAGCTGCCTCACCTCCACGGGTGCGGGAACCTAATGCTGTATTTGTCATGTATGGATGACTCAGACCGATGAGGTGTTTAATTTGTGCATCTTAAATAATACATGCCACATGATCTAGGTAGATTATACAACACAGAATCTATACTTGTTTATACTTATTATATTTAAACATTATATTGCCTGGGAGCAGCCATGTTTGAATGCTGTACATGTGTAAGGACAGACATGTATGTAAGTTAGATTAGGCTCACAGACTAATCTTACTTTGAGGACTGGTTGATTTGTGTAATTAAAAGAGTGTAACCGTAATTTGGTTTGTACCTTTTGTTTTTCTTTAGAGCTAACGAATAACAAAAAGCAAAACCTTCACCGTAATGACTAAAACTAGATGATGTATTAATACTTCAACCAGACTTTTAACAACTCCATCACAGTAAGAGAATCGTGGACATTTGGATAATAATTTCGGTCTCTGTTTCAGAACCGTTACACCGGTTAAATTATAAGAAGATTTACTTTTACTTTCTCAAAGGTTAGCAATATAATCTGGAGTGAAATCTGACACTGCACATTTATGGTCGTGTGTGGGTGATGATGAATGATAAAAACAACAGTCGGCATAATGTAACAGGAAGGCAGTGTCAAATTTGTGTGCATGAATAAATAACAGTAGGACATGTTGGTTTCTCCGGTGCTGGGGTCTTTATCCTGTTAAAAGCCACACGTAGCTTTTAATTTTATCTTTGGCATTCTGCTAAATTTAAACACCTGCTTCTGGAAATTGGAGTCGAACTCAGCAGGGTGACAGGTGCAGGAAAGTGGTTTACCTCTCATTCAGGTTTTTTGGACACCTACTGCCTGAGGAGCTCAGAAATGACCTTTAGCTGCTGTGACGTGACATGTGAGGCGTTCCCTGCTGTTTGACTTGCTGTGGGATATGTAGACTGCTTGCGAGAAGGTTGCACTTGTAAGAGCTATCTTTATTAGCTTGTGTTGCTATTTTTGGCGGCAGCACAGAGTACAGGGCTGTGGCCAGTGCTCTGCAGCCAGCTGTGGGGGTAAGATAGACCGGGTGTCGGGTTGTAGGCTGCGATTAGGCCTCGCACAGAAATGGCAAGGGCTTGGCTTTTTTAGCACAGACTTCGATAGCGGGCTCAAACTTTGCATTGTCCTTTTGTGTGAGTGGAGCTCTTGTTGTTAGACTTCTACTTCTACCTGAGGTTCAGACCAAATGTTTGCTTTTACCTCAGTTGCCTTTCATGTCCCGGAGCTCTAAAGGAGCTCATTAACAAAGGTCAACATTTGTAGGTAACCCTTGCCCTACTCATTTAAGAATATGGCACCTTTTTTGTGTGCTTTTCCTTAGACGCGCATTAAGTGGTTCCCAGCAGGACTGTTTTTGTAACATCAACTAAAATATGTATCCACAAGGTTTTCGGTACTGTTTACATTTGTTGTGAAGCCTTGGATGTTTCACAGTGCAGCCAGCAGAGCCACACTGGCAAGTTCCCTCCATTCATCATGAACTGTATGTATTGTAGCGTGAGTGGAGACATTTGCTTACAATTTCTGCTCTGCTCGTCTTTGAACTTAGTAAGTCTCGAGTTCCCGGTATGATGTCACTCCCCCTTACGGGGTGATACGTTCTAGCGTCAAAAGATGATAAGAGCAGTTAGAGGTAAAGGAGCAAGTCAGTGAGGTATTGCAGTGAGAGGAGAGCTTGGTCTTTTTCTTTTATTTGATCTCAAAATTAAAACACAGGCCCCGCGGGGTCTTCTAGCTGATTAATTTCTGCCTTATCTGATTGGCCTTTCATGGATTTCCTTGCATTGTTGAACAGTAAAATAGGCCTCTTCTGGTGTCCTCCTGCTATCGTCATTCCACATTGGGCAGATGCAGCTACAGTGCAAACAAGTTTTGCAGAGCAGCCAACTTAAGAAGAGGACTCCCCCACCCCCCTCCCAGCTGTGACCTCCATTTTACCTACGAGTCGACCAGGATATGTGTAAACTATAGTTTCCTTTAAAGACTACTTATAGAAGAGAGGCCAGGATGGGGGAAGGGAAGGAATAAGCTGATGGAAAGCCCTCATCTTACCAAGCGTGATGCGTTTTCCTTAATATTAATCTGTCAGTCATATGCCATTGACTCGATTCAGGGTTTGGTCCAGGTACATGTGGTTAGCTCCTGATGTACCTTGTGTAATGATCAATTCAGGTACATGGTGATGGTCCTAGAAATAGCTTTTAATGTGAAACAGGGGTTCAATCCTTGGAAAGGAAGTAACTGTGAAGAGAGGTGGAAAACCAGAAATGCAGCTTGGATAAAGGACAATATACCACAGTCTTGTTTGAGAATTTCTTTCTCCACCATCACTGACACACACACACACACACACACACACACACACACACACACACACACACACTGGCTGTCTATGGCAGGCACACTGCTTTCTGGTCTGCCATAGACAGCCAGCGTTGTTTTTTAACATGGGTTAATTTTAGCCACAGCCCTCTGCATGGAGTCAGATTAGGTCCCATTCTGGGCTGCTCTGACCTCACAGAGTGAGAAGCTAAGAGGGATTTGGCCATCGCTGCTCAGACGGTTTATCTTCCCTGCTGATGTCAATAGTCTGTAGGAGAAAGAAAGTGTGAAGAAGGGAAGGAAAAAAGCTGGAGAAAATCGGATCATAGTGGAGTGAATGATTGTGGCTTTGGGCAGAGCCTAGGTTGGTTACGCTCGTCTCACCTCCGTGGGAGAGGATACTATTAGCTTTATTAGACAACAGAAATCCACTGGAGTTGATGGGATGATCGTGGCTGGTCAGCAGAACGTGCGTGGACCGGTTTGTTCAATGGATCTAGAGATGGAATTGGCTGAAACCGATGAAGTTGTGGTAAGACAGAATGATCCTTTCAGCATCCTCTCATTAGCAAGTTTAAAGAGTAGTAAACCTTGAAACTGAAGATTTCTGATTAAACCTAACTGCAGTTATGAGGGTGCAAATTTCGTACTGATGGGTTGAAAGCAACAAAGATTTTAACAAATCATTCTTTGTTTTCTTGAATAGAGTAAGTTAATGTCCTTCTGCTTACAGCCCAGGGGCTTTCAGGACGAGGCAGTGAGTTTCTCTCATGTTGAATCTGTTGTTTATTATTATTATTATTATTTTTATTTTTATTTTTTCCCCAAAAAATCATTCTTGGAATAATAAAGCAAAGGCCTGGCTAATATTTTGTTTATTACAATTTGGCTGCTTTAATTAATGGTTAAAATGAAATGCCGGTCGTTCATTGTTGCCATGGAGCACAATTAAAAGGTCATGCTGACAACTTCATATTTAAAATCAGGAGATATTTTTCAAGCCAAATAACTTTTGCTTGAATGACTTTATAATAAAATGTAATATGCTGATAATCAGACCTTAGATGCTCACATACTAGTGGATCATTATGCTGTACTATGACCTTCTAGAGCAGAAGTGTTCAGGAAGCGACTTCTAATCCCTCTTTAGTTAAGGTGATGGTTTTAAGGATGCAGGTCATTGGTGACTGACAGCAGCAGGGAAAACAACACGCACAGCGGCTAGCTCAAGTTCAAAACACACCACTATGCTGGGGTGATGCCAGAACACCGTGAATGGGCTGCCTGCGCCGAATTTCTGAACCCCGTGTTTTGTTAATGGATATTTTCAGTGTAGTTGATGTGACACGTTCATTTCGCATAGTAATTTTATAATGTAGAGGTGAAGGGGGGGGGGGACCCTTTAGTGTTTGGGGGATCAGTATTGTGGTTTCTGTATTACACAAGCAAAAGATCCCCAGCTCCATCCTGGGAAAACACCCACATCCCTATGGAGTTGCTTCAGGAAAGGCATCTGGTATAAAAACTTGTCAAATCAAACATGCGGGGCTACTCGATGCGGCGGCCTCTTGTGAGTAAGAGAGCAGTTGAGAGTAGGTCTAATATAGAAAAGACTGGCAATCTCTTGGTGATGAGATCATATAAATTTATGTGTCCAGGAAAACGCCTCTTTGGGCTCCAGAGCTTTGATGGTAATCAATAAATATTAAAAGCTTCAGCAAACAGGAGGATTGCATAATTGTAATATTGTCTACGCCTGTGCTGTGATGTCTGACTGAAATAGTCAGTTAAAGAAAAAGAAACTGGCTCGTGTGCTTTCTCGCTGAACAGAGGTGAAGGGTGAAATATGCTTCACTCTGCAAGTGGACTTCTTCCACTTCTTTTCAAGGATCTTTATTTGTTGACGTGTGCATTAAAGGCTATGAATGATTGCTATATCTAGCTACAAAATCATGAAGTTGACAAAAAAAATGAAAAATCGTAAAATTAAAAGAAGAAAACATTTGAAGTTGGGTATCAAGCATAAGATGTACTATCTTGCATCAAAAAGCCAAAAATAACAGGAAAAACACGCGGGACCTCTGACTGTACGTAGCTGTGTCATGTGACCTGCTGGCTTTACCTGGTGCATTTCCTACTGGACCTGATTTTCGTTTATTATTAAAAAGAATTCCAAGAGCTTTTGAAAGATTCTCTCTGGCTGTGCGTGTTTCTCTTGTTTGTACAGTACCTTCTAATCTCAGCACGTCTCAAACATTTCATCACTCTGAGGGGGACAGTTCTTCTGCTTTTGCTGTTAAATGCTGTTTGATGACCAACATTAAGGTGCATTACCATGATCTTCCTATGCATTAAATCTACCAGGTGTTTGTTGGCTACTTCTTATTTAAAATAAAATACAAATCCCTTCTGTCTGCTCATCAGTCATGCTTACATGTGTAGTCACCACACAAAGACCAGGAACAATTCGGATTTGGTGAATATTTGCATTCAGGGCTTCAGATTTCACATGAACTTTGCTTGTGATTGTGAGAAACTCTAACTGCTGGGCCGAAATTGTTTTTAACTCCTCCTTTGTGTTTCCATCTCGTCATGAGCGCTCATGACGAGATGGAAATCCATGCATGTTATGAAGCAACAGCTTCAGCTGTTTTGCAATTCTGCACTTTAATGCAGTGCAGATTTGTTCTCTCCTTCATAGTTTAACGTTGATAAGACCTGTTGATTAAATGCTAGTTTAAAATGCCAGTGTGCACAGTACGTGACTGACCTCTGCTTGTCCTTTCCTCCTCTTTTTTTTTTTTTTTTTTTCCCTACCATCCCTTTACTCTTCTTCTTCTCCTCCCTTGCTGAACTACTCTTAATTACATTCCACATCTTCACCCTATCTGCTCTTTTGTTCCTCCTCCTCTTCCTCCTTCTCCTCCTCCAGGGGGATGCCCGGGGCCAACAGGTGGCAGAGCGTCTCGGTCTGGGACACAACCTGGACCTGTCGGACACCATGGTCCAACAAAAGCTGGATGAGATCAAGGAGCAGATCCGCCGTGAGATCCGTAAGGAACTAAAGATCAAAGAGGGTGCAGAGAACCTGCGAAAGGTAATGTCACAGATATAGTATAGTATCCGCTGTTTCCCTCAAAATGTCTAAATCTAAATATATTATGCAGTTTTTTCTATCTCTCCCTTGTCTAATAACATCACATTTATGATTAAGTTAATGGAGATGCTTTTCAAGGCTTTAAGGTGGTCTCCTCTCATTTTTCCGCCTCTCAGGTCACCACAGATAAGAAGAGCCTGGCTTACGTTGACAACATGCTGAAAAAATCTAACAAGAAGGTCGAGGAGCTTCATCAGGAGCTACAAGAACTTAACGCCCACATTGTGGTAAAAGACCCCGAAGAAGTGCTAGGTAATTACACAAGCACTAAAGGAGGGCAGGGTCAGATTCAATAGATGGTACCAAAGTAGGAAGGGGTTAATATAAGTAGTCAAATAATTAATCATCAGAAAAATAATGTTCCCACCTAAGTTTTTGTACAGCCACTTAAGTAAATGTAATAATGCCATGCAAAGATTAGCCTTCATACAATGAATATTTTCCATGTTAAACGTCCAGGAAGTCTGTCATAACTTAATAATTACAAAAGCTGCCTACATCAGGTTTACAGGGCCGAAACTCTCATTTAAGCTTTGGTAAAAACTGTAACCAAATCAATACACCCATGTGTCACCGCCATCAGATGGACAGCGTCTTTTTAAAATCAAATACCTGACGTTAAGTTTACTTTAAGCTTCACATGCAGTTTTTCATATACACACAGTGTTTGTTTAATTGTCTTATATGACCGAAAACTCGCTGAATAATTAACAGATGAAGCACTGATGAAAATAAACTGTAGCTCCAGTCCTAATTGGCTTGTTGCAAATGACAGCACAGTCCAGGAGTCATGGTCTTGGACATTTTTTTTTTTTTTAAGTCTTATTATGAAGCTCTGTTTCTTTATATCTTAAAGTGTTCACATTTATTGTCGTCTTGTTTGCAGTCGTAATCGTACGCTGGCATTCTTGTTTGCAGCCAGTGTTTTTTAAAGCTAAATTCATTCTCAGCTATGAGTTTATCCAGGTCACATAAGGCAACAGGCCACTCTTCCAGTTAATGTATGTGTAGCAGTCTTATGGTTTAGCTGTAAATGCACAGCACCAAATAATTTTGTCTCTGTTGTGTCAGACGAGCACCTATGTAAACACACACAGAGCACATTCAGTGTTTGGAGGTGACTCACTCTCCAGAGGCTGACATTGTTGCATTCCACATTCCCGTGGCAGTTACAATGAGCTGTCGATTGTTCCTCTCCGAGGCTGTTGAAAGCCTGCTCCTTTGCATTTGTTGACAACAGTGGAATTTGGAGAGAGTGGACCACAGCAGCATCTGTGCATTCAGTGTGCTTATTGTCACAGTAGCTGCCTTTTAGGGTAGCTGTCGGTGGCAAATGTCTGCGCAAATTCAGGAAGAGAAGGAATGGTATTTGTCTGCCTGTTGCCGTCACGTTGTCCCGGCTCATTTGACAATAGGAAGTTGATGAGGAGGGATTTGTGAGTGTGTGTGTGTGTATTTGTTTGCTGGAGGAGGGAAGGGAAGTTGTCTTAGTAAATGGTTATCTTAAGTGAAAATAAATTTAGCCTGACTCTGCGACCTATCTGGTGAATAAGGGCTTTCTTTTTAAGTGACGCGAGGCCAGTGGAATGTCGCTGGCCATCGCAAAAACGGCCAAGAGGGACTGAGCGCAGTTCAGCTCCTTAGACACGAGACAGCTTCTTGAAATATGTTCAGCTCTTGTTTCCTGAATTAGCAGGAAGGAGTTGCTCTGTCTCTCCGAGCAGCCCAGAATGTGTTTCTGTTCCAGGAGAAAGTTGAGGGGGCTCTGGTTATTCTCCGCCACTCAGCTGAGGAGGCCAGAAATGGACTGACTCGCACTCAGGCGCTTTGTGTGAGCAGCAGGGGACACCAGTCAGGTCCCTCTGTCACATATGATCTCATTCATAAAGAAAGCGAACCCCGACATCGTCTGTTATTAAGTCTCAATCTGTTTGCCTACCGCTCATCACACACAGGTTTAAGGTTCCCACTCACGATGTACTAGTTTAGACGGTGTAAGCATGTCTCATTGCCTTCTCATCAGATGCAGATGGGGTTAATCTGAGGGAGGGTTCCCCTTGTCGATTGTCCAGCAGTGACATCAGCCCTGCAGCTATCTTGTCCTACGGCCCAGCAGGGACTGGATCACTCTTGGAAGAGGCGGGGGTTGTAGTCCTTAAATTCTTGGCTCAATGCGACCTCAGCCAAACCGCACCCCCAGGCGAAGAGGAAAGCCCCAGACATGTACTAGATGACACAAGCAGCACTTCTGCATGTGTCTTTTTAAATAGATGTCCTGTGACAGTTTTGCCCCGAGCACCTCTAAAATTCTCACCTTGCTCCACAGGCTTTTCTGCAAATACTCTGCTTTTCTTGTCTAGCCCTACCTCTTCAAGTGTGTCACCATATCAAAGCGTTACCCTGGAAGGACTAGCATCCTCCCCTCCTCCACATTAACAGAAAACTCAGCAGTGAAGCGCTCTCTCAGCTTATTAAGTCTCATTAGATGAATCATTTAGACTTTTAGTTCAAAGAATAAGTTACTTCCTTTTTGCCCGTATCCCGCAGGTGCTCAAAGGAATCGTTAGAGGGTGTTTTGATGAAGCATTCGGACTGAATGAATCACAGACCTGCCTGCTGGTTATTGTTATCTGCATCTGGCTTTGTCTCAGAGTACAACGCCGTTTCTTTGCCAGTGTTATTTTGGGTCTTGACACCTTCAGTGAACTGTTGGTCTTTGGTTATGTCATGTGACATGTTTTGTGTCTTTGGATTTGGAAAACTCACTAAAAAACAGAGCTGAGCTTAAAGGCTAGAAGTTAAATACATAATGAAGAGTACCATGTTAAAGGACCTTGCAACAGATTGGAAGGGTTCATGCTTCAGATGTGGGCTCACTTAAAGAATGCTCTGACTCTTTTCTAAGACTACTAGCTTTATGAAAACATAGCTTCTGAAACTCAACTTGCAAGTCAAGTCAGGAGAAGTCGGGCAGGTTTTTTTGCCCACCTCACCCGTGTGTGTGAGAGTGAATGTTCTGCTCTGCTTTCAGCTGCAATGATCAGCTTGGAGAGGGTTTTTTATTTTTATTTTATTTATTTATTTTTTACCTGCACCTTTCAAGTTCAGACTTGACCAAAAAACACAACAAAACAGTGAACCTATCCACCAGGTCTGTGGTCCATCTCTGAGAGCAGACGACAGTGGGTTTAAGTATCTCTGTGTGTTTGCCTGTGTGCATTTATGTGTAAGAGGAAAAACAATTAAATGTCTACAGATCTATGGACAGATTATTGTTTAGTCTTTGCAGCCTGTGGGATCTGGACATGGATCATTTTTAAGAGTTGATATTCTGTTGCATGTATCTTTTTTGGGTTTACTTTGTCTTTGCATAAACAGTATAGGCACTAGTACTGGCAATCATCTGCATGTTCACACTTGTGTGTTGTTCCTTTTTTTTTTTTTTTTTTTTAAATGCGTACAATAGAGACGGCCGCAGGGGTTTCCCTGCGCTGTTGGAACAGCGCAGACTTCAGGAGAGAGTCAATGAGCTGAGATCAGAAATGACAGCCTTTCATATTACAACTCCTGAATACCAAAGCATTAAAGCCAAACTCAGACTGAATAGTTGTGGCTTCACATTTGAAGGATTTCCGTTCTGAGCAAAAACTTGTTTGAAAAATCCACGAAGCTTAGCTGACAATAGATTTCTTAATCCTAATGTTGTTGACTTCTGTAGTAGTTTTTGTGCTGAGTCAAGCATTGTGCTAACAAACCTCATCAAGTCATAAACAGCACACCCTTCTGAGCATGTAAAGTGTCCACTGAAGTTGCAACAGGACACGCTTTATAAGCAGTTTATCAATCCTTTTGCAGAGCTGCAGGATTGTTTAGCTTAATAAAAAATGGCGCACACATGCTCCGTTAATATTTGTAGCCTCTGCATATTTGTGCCAAATGTAACATGCTTTATGTAATGTCTACAATTGTTTCCAGATGGCCATAAGATGCTAACTTTTTTTTCTTTCCTCTTCCTTTACCCAGAATGCCCTTTAACACCAGGTACCCCTAACAGCGAAGCAAGAATGTGCACCAGCAGCAACCGACTGGCGGCCTTAAAACGGCAGGTTGACATTGAGCTAAAAGTCAAACAGGGCGCCGAGAACATGATTCAGATGTACTCCAACGGGTCCTCCAAGGTAGGCGAAGGGTTACCCGGAGATTCAGGCTTGCTCTGGTTCACGTCGGACACATTCTGATGATACTTTATTTAATGAATAGATTCACTTCTACATAGCTGACTGCTTCTTCTGTTTTAGTCTTTGTTCAGTAAAAATAACAATGCTGAGATCTGGAAGCACAATATTAGCCACAGTTATGTACAAACGATGATGTTGCTGGGTGGTAACATTATTACCTCAAACTAAACATATTATGTGTTTATACAGTCAACAGACACACTTCAAACCAGTTGGCATAGTGCCGTTTTGAGCTGTGTGGGTTCAGCCTGAACCTCATTTAAATTCAACAACTTAAAAACAAAATGTTCTGCTCCTGGCACCTTAAAGAAAGCAAGTAAGCAAAAACACCACCTGTAACTGCAGTAGGAGTGTTTTTGTCATCTCAATCCGGGTGATTTGGATGGCAAATGATTGTGATTCTTTACGGTTTAAAAAAGATGACATATCTTTACTACTTTGGAAAACGAATAAAATGCAGCGGTACAGATTCAGCGTTATAGCCGTCTTCTTGTGAGCTGTCAGCATTTCAGTAGATTGCTTTCCCACCACCACCAAGTGGCTCACTGCCATGATAACAATAGGACCAATTTTCCTGTGAAATTTGTGATTATCACTGATCTGTTAGTTTTCACATATTTGCATGTAATTGTGTATTTACTCAGAAAATGACAGCGCGAAGTGTGTCTGCCTTACCTGGACTTGAGCATGCTTCATCACAGTGATGAATGAATTTACTTAAGGGGCTCACTACTATTAATTAAGCTAGATTTGTACGTGCAGAACCAAGGATTTTTTTTTTAAAAGTCATTATGAACAAATGATGAGGCTTGCTGGTTAATCTGAGTATCTGATTTGACCTTTTCCAAAACACTACTTAGTGTAATTTTTGTACCGCAGGTTGTCAGTTTCCAGACTCATAATCACAAGTGCTTAGACTACTTAAGGTAAAGTCTTTGCAGAGAGGTGCTGTGAGCATAATCGCATGTTAACTGGAGCCGGCTGGCCTGTTGCCATTATGAATACCAGGCTGCTGCATGGCAGGTTTGCTTTTATAGCTTCACTGTAGGGGAGGAGGAAACGGGAGAAGGCGCTGACACATACTGTGTGTCATATGCACTGCTGTTTGTTCACAAAGCTCTGTTGGTCCTTGTGTGTCCTCGAGTCCTCAGAGTCAGGGAGGACTATAATTTAGTTGGGAGGTGTGCGTTAAGTCACGAAGACCGGTAATAACAGCCGAGAGCCTCTCGTGTTAAGCTCGGCCCTTGTATCCGTCAGTAGTAATTCAAGCCGGTGTGTAGTAGATGGTTTGGTGTAGTCTGGGGTTTCTGGATTGAATTGGAATCATTGGCAAACCCCAAAGAGGTTTTAAGCCGAGTCGAAGGAACTGTAATAACATTATTTCTAACATTTATTTTTTGGTTTTTTTGGGTTTTATTTCCTTAACAAAAACAGACATGGAGCCTTTGGTTTCATGAAACATGCACACGACTCATTTTGTGTGTGTGTGTGTGTGTGTGTGTGTGTGTGTGTGTGTGTGTGTGTGTGTGTGTGTGTGTGTGTGTGTGTGTGTGTGTGTGTGTGTGTGTGTGTGTGTGTGTGTGTGTGTGTGTGTGTGTGTGTGTGTGTGTGTGTGTCTCTCTCTCTCTCAAAATCATCCTAACCTGACAGAGTGTGCGCGGCGCTAGCGTACTGCCACTCCCTGGTTTCTCTAAGGAGACACGTTTGCCTAGAGGTGTACCATGCAAAGAGTGGTGGAACTGCTGTCAGAGTGACGCTTAGACTTGAATTCACAGCTGAAGAAAGTGACACAAAAGTGTGTTGAGTTTGAAGCTTGAAAGAGCCGAGTTCTCAGGAGTGACAGTGTGTTAGAAATATAAAGGTTGTAGTGTCCGGTAGCAGGTGGAGACCAAGGACCACCTGATCTGCCCATCCAAGATGAGTGGCCCACTGCAATCGTAACTGGGAATAACTGCAAAAATGCTGGAATGTAGTGTGATGATAGGTTATTGCCTTTTTAACCAGTGTGTGGCTCTATTAATGTAATTTAGGTAAACTGTGTGAATACTTTTATTTTATTTATATTTTTTATTTGATGAGAGCTGCGTCTTTGTTCATAAACTCTGCTTGAGGCAGTTCTACATTTGTAATGAAGCAAACTGAGGTTAAGGATATTTTGAGGAATCTCAGATTTGTGTGTGAATCATGTGGTTTAACTTTGAGTTTGTGAGTACCAACTGTTTGTGAATGAGGCCCCTTGCTTTTACTGTACATAGACAATGTCAGGTAATCACCACCCACCAAAAACCGAAAACTCTTCTGCTTTGAAATGATATAATTTAGCTTTTTATTGCAGGATATTGTTAATAAAACTGTTTTGGTGGAGGACACTTGAATTTCTGGTGAGTGTAGTTTGAAAACTGTAATGCAATAAGCATTAAGGGAGCTGTAAATTGATTTGCATTGTCTGGCTTGCTGGGGCGGGTGTAAGCGACCTTTCCCTGTCAGACCGACGGAGGCACCTTCCAGTTGGAACTATTCCTCTCCTGATGTCAGAGAGGAAGTGCCTGTTGAACGGAGGCCTTTCCTGCAAGCGCAGATATCAACAACCAGGATTTAAACTTAACAGGAATTTGGGGTGGAGTTTGCTTACTCCAATGTGTGTTTGCACGTAGGAAAGGTTCAGCAAACACAGCAGTGCACACATTTTTTTTTTTTCTTTGGTGAATAAGATTTTCCATGTTGTCATTTAGACTTCAAGTCCAATTAACGGCACGAACGGGTGTCTGGGCTTTTTGTGTTACATGCAACAAAACAGAACACGTGCAGAGGGATTAGGTGCATTTAGACAAAATGTTATTGAATCCTCTGATTTGGTCATCAATGGTCTGTAGAGATAAAATACCTCCCTAATGAGCGGTGATGGTTTAGTTTCCAATTTTACTCACAGGATCGTAAGTTGCTAGCAGCCGCTCAGCAGATGCTTCAGGACAGCAAGACGAAGATTGAGTTCATCAGGATGCAGATCCTCAAGGCCAGCCAGGCCAGCGAGCTGAGCTTTGAGAACAATGATGTGATGGGTGAGCCTTCCCTTCCTTCAGAGCTTTTTTTTTTTTTTCTGAGGAGATTAAAACAGAAAGACAGAAACAGTGGTTATAAATCCGATGTCATCAGAGTGAATGATTTAAGTGTGACCTTGTACTCCAGAAAAGCCCATCATCAGCCCTTTAGATCTGCGGGTGGAGGAGCTGTGTCACCATGCCAAGATAGAGGCTGCGGTAGCCGAGGGAGCCAAGAATGTCATGAAACTTCTGGGCTCTGGAAAAGTCACAGAAAAGAGGGCACATTCAGAGGTAGGCTGTGTAAAACTGGACAACAAGTCAAAATCTGTCACTTTTGAGATCATGCAATCTTAGACTTGAGATGAAATGGATCTCTGGACTGCTGTAGTAAAATAATTTCCTTTCAATCTGTCTTAATTCGCTGCCTTATCCTCTTCCTTTCCTTTCAGGCCCAGGCTCGTTTCAATGAGTCCAGTCAAAAGCTTGACCTTTTGCGATATTCTTTGGAGCAACGCCTCGCTGAGTTGCCTAAAAACCATCCTCGCAGCAACAGCATCATAGAAGAGCTGTCCCTGCTGTCGTCACCAGCCCTCAGTCCCAGATCCAGTATCATCTTCCCACAGTACAGCACCGTGACCAAGCCTGCAGCACTCACAGGTAACTGGACTATTGAGCTGTTCCTAATCACTAACAGTGCAAATATGACTCTGTTTCTAAAGGTGGTCTATTGGTTTTTTGTTTGTTTCTTTACCCTTTAATTTAAAGTTGTATCCACTTTTAAGTATACTGAGCTGATCTGTGTGGACTGGTTTTTATTTTTGGTTGTAATACAGTGTGTACTTTTTGCTGTTGAATCAAAAAAAGAAGATGGATTATTAGACAATCAGATCTGGTTGGTTGGTTGGTTGATTAGTTGTTTTTTTTCCCCCCTAGTTATTTGGAGGTGCACAAATTATAGTCCAGTTTAGGAGCAGACAGTAAACTGGGCTAGCTCATTATACCAGTACATGGTGTCACTTGAAGTAACCTGAAGTGGGAACAAATTTGTGCAGGAGCAATTGTATAACACGTGTGTCCTGTCCTCGCTCACCTCCAGGCACATTAGATGTCAGGCTAATGGGCTGTCAGGATCTACTGGAAAATGTCCCAGGTCGTTCCAAAGCTGCATCTGTCCCGCTGCCTGGCTGGAGCCCCAGCGAGACCCGCTCGTCCTTCATCAGCCGAGCAAACCGAAACCGCGGCGTGAGCTCAAGGAACTTAACCAAGAGCGAGGAACTCTCCAGTAAGTACATCTGATCTCGTACACAAAATAATTACCGAAAGATGAACTGTGATATTGTGCTGATTCACAAACAAATGATCTGTTTACTTAAAGTGTGGGCATGACCCAGAGCAAGTCACACCTGAAACTATAATATGGGTGAAGTGAAGCAACTGCCTGTTTAATATCAACGGGGATAGAATTGGGGTTTTGTTAATAGCTCAGTGCTTTTTCCTCAGATGAGATCAGTGCAGTGTTGAAGCTGGACAACACAGTGGTAGGACAGACGAGCTGGAAACCAGTCAGCAATCAGGCATGGGACCAGAAGTTTACATTGGAGCTGGACCGGGTAACACACACATTTCCACCCTTGAACTACACCTGCGCTGTTGACTCTGTGTTTATACAGCACGGACGCTGAGTTTCACATCTTTGCGTTGCAGTCCCGGGAGCTGGAGATCGCTGTGTACTGGCGGGACTGGCGTTCACTCTGTGCTGTCAAGTTTCTGCGGCTGGAGGACTTCCTGGACAACCAACGTCATGGAATGTGTCTGTACCTGGAGCCACAGGGAATGCTGTTTGCTGAGGTATACAAACACCATTTCAGTTTAATTCCATAAAAGGGGGATAAGTAGTTGTAACTGTCGGCATATTTTAGTAATCTAAAAATTGAAAAAAGTAATTTAAGTAGTAAATTAGCTTTGAATGGTCACAATTAAACATTATCTGGTAGGACATGTATGGATAGACATACTTACTTGTACTTATAGGAAATAAAATTGGAAACATGGTGAAGTGTGTCAGTTGGTGATCTTTTTGCTTATAAAAGCTCACTTTTAAACTTGAAAAAAAATTGTAAATTATAAGAAATAAATACTCTGAGAAGACCTAGACTGGAATCTTGGTAAAGTCTGTCCACAGAAGAATATTTCAAACGTATTGTGGAGATGTCCAACTCCATGTTTTTTTTGTTTTTGTTTTTTCATCGTCTTTATTAGAGCAGTTTCATCACTGGGTTCATCCACTGTCTGAAACAAGCTCCAAAACAACAAGTTTTTAGCTTCTCTGCCTTTAAGCCAGCTTTCTTCTGATTGGTTGCCCCTTGTAAAGAGAAGGTTTAAGCAGCAGGTGGGTGGGGCTTCTGCACTCGCACTCAGTCAGCTGTTATTGAGGGTATCTCCTCGATATCAAACAGATCCAGGAGTACAAAAAACTTGCCAATAAAATGATATCTGGAGCAGCCTGAAGGTTGAGTTCTGAAATAACAACGTGCCGTAAACTAAGTGTGATTGTTAAGCTTTTGTTGCAAGACGGGGTTTAAATAATCGCTCACAGATAAAAACAAATGACAGTCACTTGCCTCAAACAGTGTCTGCATCAGAAGTGTAGTTTAATAGATGTTGTGTGTAAAATTACTCATGCATTAAACTTAAAATAAAATCAGAAGGTTTTACTGTTGGATGTAAGATTGTAAGATTAGATGTGGAGCTTTTTCAGTGTGATCTAATCCTGACAGAAATCTGTAAAGTGTTACGGGTGTGCATGATTTGGCACACGTTTGTGTTAGTTTCTAGTCTTGCGACAGCGTGTCCTATGCTTGTGCATAACTACAGACATGTGTATTTGCACAGGAGTAAAGAATGCACAGGAAACAGATGTTTTGTTTTGTGAAATTACTTTTTTATTTCTCTGTTTTCAGGTAACATTTTTCAACCCTGTCATAGAGAGACGACCAAAGTTGCAAAGACAAAAGAAGATTTTCTCCAAACAGCAAGGTGAGTCGCTGCTGTGAAGCCATCATGTTCTTATTTCTAAGGCAGCAGTGATGGATTCTTGGTTAACTTGCGTGTTTAAATATATTCAGTGATTCTCCAGTGTTCATACATTTACTAAGTACTGTATGTAATTTCCTCGGATCCCTTACTTATTTGGTTGCATATTCCTGATTCTCTTCTTCCATTATTCATTTTTTCCTTACAGTCTTTTTCCTGTCTTTTACTCTTTGTCAGGTAAAACTTTTCTGCGAGCCCCTCAGATGAACATCAACATCGCCACCTGGGGCCGTCTGGTTAGAAGAGCCATACCAACCGTCAGCACAAACTCCTTCAGCCCACAGGCGGCTGAGACTGGATCCAGCAGCCTGCCTGGTTCACCCACACCCAGCAGGTACACAGCCATACAGCAACCACAGACTGTATAGAAAAGATGTGTATAGCCACTGTGACATCTGCAATTTTAATTTTGATCTCTGCCTTCTTGTAGGGTGCTAAGTAATTAACTAATGCTAGAAAACTTGTTTAGCATCTGCATAGCTCCATAAAGTGTATGGCTGCATTGCAAAGATTTTTACTCGCATGTAAACATGCATTTTAATGCTGTAGTGTTTGCCATTTTACATGAGTGTCTATGGGCACAGCTGCTCGGTAAGAAGAACTTTCACCACTGCTGTACTTCTGTCCCTTACACAGCGACCCGCTGGTGACCAAGCTGGACTTCGACAAAGAGCCCACTCCAGGGCCCAAACGTTACTCCATACCCGATGACATCCGAGAACCACAAGTGCATCACAGCGTTTCTGACAAGGGGGAAGTACAGGTATGGTTTTGTTTAAGGAATTACAAGAAGTGGTGATAAGACGCATGCGAGCTGATACAATCACAGATGCAGTCATGCTGAGCTCTCTGAGAATCTCCTGTGCGTAAAAGTCCACCATGCTGGGCCTCATTCCTGTCAGCTGGAAGGAAGTGTGTTGTTGCCAAACAAGTGAAATTTAATTTAAAAAATTTAAAAAAAGGAAGGAAATATTAGATTGTTACGCACTGAGAGAAATGATTTTTGAATTATGTTTTGTTAGTTAGATTCTTTAATAGAAAACCTTTATTTCTCCAACGTTAGTTTTCATCTACAGAGAAACACTAAAGACTAAATTTAAAGTCACAACAAATAGGTGACCAGCACTGTTTTCATATTTACCCTGTGTGTCTCTTTCTGCCCTTCTGTTCTCCTGTGTTTCCTCTCCGCAGGATGCACTCGCCTCATTTGACTTCCTCAACAAGAGAATCAGCACGGTGATGAAGCCAGATATGGATGGAGTGGTGCACCATGAGTTCCAGCATCCAGACCTGGAGCTTACAGCCATTCAGAAAGACACAGAGATAAGGTAAGGAGGGTCACTGCTTGCCATGTATATGCTACTTTAAAGCTTTGAATTGGTTTCCTTCAAATAAAAACGACTTACTACTCAAAACAAATTACACTGGGTTAAACACTGCCCCCTGGCTTTGGCTCCAAGTCACTGAATTTTCATGGTGGTGTCTCTTTCCTTGTTTTGTTTTGTTTTGCTGTAACTTTAAAGTTTAATGCAGGTTGGTTTGGAGTGAGTGAGTACACTGATGTATGCACTGGTCTCCTTCTAGGGAAGAAGAGCCGTTCCAATTCAGTCTCCAAGACTTTAAATGCGTGGCAGTCCTTGGACGGGGTCACTTTGGAAAGGTACTTTGAATAAAAATGCTGCTGATGATTATCTTCTTGACATTTCTACTATATTAAGAATGTTTAGTCAATTTAAAAAAAAAAAAAAAAAAATGTTTGCCATAAATTTTCTGTGGACTGAATAACTTTTAGTAGACAAATCAAGCAGGAAAAAACTGAAGTGTTCATCTCCTCCACAGGTGCTTTTAGCAGAATACAAAAGCACTGGAGAGATGTTTGCCATCAAAGCTCTAAAGAAAGGAGACATTGTGGCTCGCGATGAGGTCGACAGGTACTCACTTAAAGCTCTTTCACAAACCCCCCACTGTCAGGTCACTTCGGTGTAATGTGGTGACTCAGCTTCCTCCTCTCTTTGCCAGTCTGATGTGCGAGAAGAGGATCTTTGAAACGGTCAACAGCGTCCGTCACCCGTTCCTGGTCAACCTGTTTGCGTGTTTCCAGACGCAGGAGCACGTTTGCTTTGTGATGGAGTACGCGGCTGGAGGCGACCTGATGATGCACATCCACGCTGATGTTTTCTCTGAGCCCAGGGCTGTGTGAGTGTCTTGTTAACGTGTGGGCAGGACCACAAACTCTCACAGCGGCACGTCGTCTAAATCTCCTGTGTTTTTTTGTACCTTTTTGCAGGTTTTATGCAGCCTGCGTTGTTTTGGGATTACAGTTTTTACATGACCATAAGATTGTGTACAGGTAAGGCCTGAGAAATTTAAAGTAATACTTCAATTCAAAGTCAGGGTCCCGAAAGTTATTTTTGCTCTCATTGCAATTTTCAGAGATTTGAAGCTAGATAACCTGCTCCTGGATACAGAGGGCTATGTAAAGATTGCTGACTTTGGGCTTTGCAAAGAAGGTAAATGGATGATGATGTCAAATTGAAACTTTGAGAGTTATTGAAAGCATAACCCTGTGGTAGATTGTTCACTCCTGTGCTGTAAGATCTTCAGAGAAGCAGAGTTATGAACTTGCTCCATCAGTTGTTGGAGGTACACATGTAGATTTGTTTTGGAGTGATGGACGTGCTCTGTGCTGCCTTCAGGAATGGGTTTCAGGGATCGCACCAGCACGTTTTGTGGCACACCAGAGTTTTTAGCTCCGGAGGTGTTAACTGAAACGTCGTACACCCGCGCCGTGGACTGGTGGGGCCTGGGCGTCCTCATCTTTGAGATGCTGGTTGGAGAGGTGAGCATGTGTTTCGTCAAGATGTCAAGAATCCATCATTTATTTCTTGAATATGTTCCTTACATCAGGTTTTTGTTTTGTTTTTTTTCTCCTTGGCACGTCTCTCTTTCAGTCACCCTTCCCCGGTGATGATGAAGAGGAGGTATTTGACAGTATTGTCAACGATGAAGTCCGCTATCCACGGTTCCTCTCAACTGAGGCCATCTCCATCATGAGGAGGGTGTGTAGACAGACAAGAAACGGTCTCTTTGTGCTCCTGGGTGTAAACTTTAACATTATATTTTTTGTCTTTGTGCTCAGCTTTTGAGGAGGAGCCCAGAAAGACGGCTGGGAGCAGGAGAAAAGGATGCAGAGGAGGTTAAGAAACATCTCTTCTTCAGGGTAAGAGGCGCAAAGAGAAAGTTATCACTGTGGTAATCAAAGAAAAGAACGCTGTTGTTACCCACTTGCTCTCTGTCTTTATTGATAGACCATCGATTGGACCGGGCTTTTGGCCAAGAAGGTGAAGCCGCCGTTCGTCCCGACCATCCTGGGCTCCAGTGACGTCAGCAACTTCGACGATGAATTTACCTCAGAGGCTCCGATCTTAACCCCGCCCAGGGAACCCCGAGTGCTGAACTCCGAGGAGCAGAACCTGTTCTCTGACTTTGATTACATCGCTGACTGGTGTTAGCTCCGCCTGAATCACACACACACACACACACACACACACACACACACACACACACACACACACACACACACACACACACACACACTGTGAACCAAGCACAGCAATGACTGTAGATCCCATTTTTTTGTTTGTTTGTTTTTTAAATCCTTAAACAAGAACAGACAAACTCTTCCCTGCCCCTCATGTTTGGGGAGGAGCTTTCGGGCAGAACTGTGTGCCATTGAGAAGAAAGTCCAGATGCCTCCTGAGGACACACACTTACTACTTCTTTTTTTTTTTTATATCCACATGAAGAACTTTTCTTTTCTTTTTTTTTTAAAGGAGAGGGGAAAAAGAATGAATTCTGTTGTTGGAGAGTGAAGCAGGCGGGATGTCCTCCTGTACAGACTGCCATCGTGTCCGTTGTCTGACCACTGAGAATGTTTTCCACATGAACTCTGAGAAAACGGCAACATCACAGTCATGCTATTTAGAGTCACTGTTTTCAATTTTTTTTGATCTGTACAGATAATATTCAGTCGTATATTTTATTGTTTTGTTTTGTTTTGGTTTTTTCGTTAGTCTCGAAGCCCTCGCCGTACCTTATCTCACTGTAAAGTTCTGCAGCAATCGCATCTGAAAGTGGCGCTCATTGAATTTGAAGTGCTTAAAGCATCGTCACTGAATAGTCAACAACAAAACATCTTGACGACTACTACTACTACTGCTTCTTGACTTGAAAACAAGTAAGAGTATTCACTACATATTCTTTTGGGTCTAGCGGTCCAGTTTACCTCCTTTTCCTCCCAGCGTGTCCACCTGAAGCTTCCATGTCTTACACACCGCCCAAACTGGTAAATGAATTACTGTTTATTTTGAGCCGAGTTCATTAAAATGCCCTTTGGCTGGGGAAAAAAATGATGAAAAACACTAAAATTATCTTGTCTGGTGCCCTCTAGTGGCCTCGCTGCTTTTAGTGACCAGCTGTGGAGTTGATACAGTATCCAGTCGAGCATCACGATCAAACCATAACATTATATGACCGCTGGTTTTGCGCTTTGATTCCTTCATGTCCTTACAGAACAACCATGTGTTGGACTTGACTTCTTCTTTCTTTTACCTCAGTAAAGACACTAAAGCGTCTCGCCCAGTTACAGCTACCGAAACCAAACTCATCCTGTCCTCCTCGGGAGTAGCAGAGGAGCGGCTCTCTGTAGTTTAAACAATCTGACACACTGAAAGTTTACATAAAGGCAGATTTAATGAGGTGGTTTTGTGCAGAAGTCGGTGTCCTCAGCTGTTGCTTTGGAAATGAGGCTACAAAGCTCATAGTAACTTCAGGTCTCCATCCAGAAGCCATTTGAAAGCTTCCTGTTGTTCAGGTTACATGTTGTAGCTGACATAGGGGGCACGGCACTCTGTTAGTGTGACTGTTCTGTATAAACTGACTCAAATGTTGCAGACCTGTTTATGAATCACTACAGGGGGAGGGCAGGGTATATTTTATATAAATATATATACATACTGTATGTATACAATTAAGCTGAAAGCACTAATTTTATCAATAGTTTTTAATTATCAATGTTTCTTAATGAAAATAGATTGTACAAAGTGTTTGTTTTTTATTCTTTTGCTTGTGCATGTTGTTGCCAGAACAGATGAACTTTATGGATGGTACACCAAGTACTCACAGCAGTTGCTCTTCATCCTCCGGTGTAAAAAAACAAAGAAAATCAAAGGCATTGTTGCAGTCATTGTTTGTTGCCCATCACGAATGCACAAATTAAACATTTGTAACAGTGACTTTGTTTCTGGTTTTCCATCACCTCTGGAAGTTTGAGGTCATCTCCACATACACAGAAAGTTTAGTTTGATCCAAACACTGACCTGGTTTAAAGAGAAATTTTATTTTTAGTTAAATTACCCAGAACAATTCAAACACTAACAAAATAGAAACTGGTAATTTTCTACAAAAAAAAGTTTGTGTACAGTAGGAAATCAGCCTAAAATTGCAAGTATCAGTTACACTTCCCACTTGGACATATATACATTGTACAGTATATACACTCAAATGAAATACTGCAAGTACAGTCTGCAAGCTGTTTATTTAAGTACTGGAATGTGTGTCCGTTGCACCTGTCAGACTTTGGTGTCGTCTAAGGCAGGACGAGAGAAATCTTCCAAAACCAACACTCATCATTTAAAAAAGAAAAAACAGCAATAATAATGGTGATGATCTTGTAGGTACAGCAGAAATTGTTGTGCTGTACGAGAGGAGTGTTCTTCACAGTTGGGGCAGTTTATCAACAGGTGTATCAAATTTGAAGTCTGGGGGGAAAAGCTCTGCAGCCCGTGGGTAGATGAGTCGATACGACTGTCTGATCGTCACATCTGCAACACCAGCGATGTCTCCAATTTCTGTGGAAGAGCATGACAGACAATTCAGCCATTACTAGAAGTATATGCGGAATGACGCCAGTGCATTTTTCTTAACAGCTTTCTTGACAGTAAATAGAGCTTTAACACTCCTGACGTTTTTAAAGCGGTTAAAAGTTCTAACTTTGAACAGAAACGAGCATTGCATATATGATGAAAAAAAGAGGGGCTTTTGTGACAGACTGCTAGGAAAGAAACAACTTAAAACTATTTCTTTCTCCAAAATGGTACAAGGTCTGGACTGAAGAGAAGTAAAAAAGCAGCCAATGCCCAAAAAACCTTTGAAAGGCCTTCAGAAAGTCTGGAGACCTATTGCTCAAGACCTCACAAGAAAGTCTTTCTCCTTGGAAGCAAAATATAAGGAAACGAGGCGTGGATCAAGACTTAAAAATGGCGTGAAAAGTCTACCTGTTGTCTAACTCCAGTCCATAACCTCTTACCTTTCTGGGTCTTCTTCTCTGCTGAAGCTTGGGAAGCCATGTAGATGGCAGCTGCAGCTACAGAGATGGGGCTCCTGCCAGGCACCAAGTCGAGCTCCACGGCCTTCCTGGCGATGAAGGTGGCTGCCATTTGCACCTGTTTGGGTAAGCCGAGGTTGGAGCAGAAGCGGGACATGAAGTCCCCGGTGGTGATGAGGTCTACGCTGGTCTCCAGTGCCTTCAGGATCAGCTTGAAGCACCTACCGATCTCTTTCTTTGAGATCCGGGACACAGCGCAGATCTCTGCAGAGGAAAGGAGATTTTTAGGGGTGGTTGGATGGACTGCAATTACTTTTTTTTTTAAGGTTTTATCCTTAAGCACATCCTACACTTCTGCCTCCTGACTACTCCTGTAAATAACATTTACTAATGGCACCACATGAATAACAAACAGTCCTATGTTGGCTTATTCCATGAAAATGTGAGTGAATAAGTTCTTTATGTGAATACATTTTGTCCTGAACACAACAGAGTTATATATAATCATTTAAACAACGATAGTAAATTACTCAAAATCACACAAGACAAATTTATTCTGACCTTTAAAGGTTCGCGGCACACCCTCCTGTCTGCAGGCGATGTAGAGACAGGCTGACGCGATGGCATCATTGGCTCGGCCCTTCAGGCTCTTCTGTTCATAAACCTGCTTAAATAAGTTGTTTGTTCTGTCCTGAGGGGAAAAAACATTATTTACACTTTAATTTCAGTGTCATGGATTTTATGCTTCTGTTGGAATTTAACTGCATGTTAACAGTGTGATGTTTGTCTTTACATGACCTTAAAACAGGGAAGTCATTTCGTTTCAGTTTAACAAAGTTGCTGAGCCCTATGTTTGTGGCTCTTTTATGACACCATTTTGCTTAATTTTGAATGAAAATGATATGATCGTGTCTGAATTAATGTTTAGGAACACGACCATAGCCCACGACCCTTTTGTTCCTCAAAATGAGAACATCCTCACAAGGAAAACTGCGTGACAGCTTCAGCTGAGACTTCAGTGTGAAAAACAACAAGAACTTTGATAAAAAGAACAAAGGAAACAAAAACAAAAGCAGTTTTTTGCACACAGCAGGATTTTTGTTTCTTGCTCCTCTCCATTAGCAGTCTGTTAACTTTTAACATCTCATTAGATTCACTTTCTATCTCACAGGCTGTCACCTGTTCACAACAATGACAAAAAGCAGATGGGCAACTTTCTCTGCTCTCAGTGAGACTGTTAGGCCACAGCAGAAAATATTTTTACAGGTCCTTATTTTTTGTTACTTACTACAATGTTCCTCGGCAGGTTGATGCGATCCGCCATGGTGCTGATCTCTTTGAAGGCGTTGAGCATGGCCCGGTCAGAGCTGCTCATGGTTCTCCTGTTCTGGTACTTCGAGTTCCCAAATTCATCAAAGCTGGCAGCTCCTGTTCCCTGTGGAGGTAAACGGTGCACGTTTACCAGTGAAATTATTTCATGTGAAACCACAGTAACGTCAAATAAATTACAGCTAAAAATTAAATTCACTCAATATTTTTGTACCCAAATTGAGCCAGTACACTTGACTTCTTCATTCAGCCACTAAAAGTAATTTTTCTGTTCAGCAATGTCAGTAAATAAGTAATTTGCAATCTAACAATAATGTGCTTTGCTATTTTTTTCTGCATTTGTTAAGTACTGTACATTCTGTTACACTGCTCTAATTCAATTTATGATGTCAAAATTAGGGGACATCCCCTAATATGGTCGTTCAGGCTCACAGGACAGCTAATCAGAAGAAATTTTGTGTAAAGGGGAAGAGCTAATGACATCCCGTGACATCATTTGTATGCGACACAAACGCCACAATACAGGTGGACGTCGAGGTGATGGTGTACCTGCTGCTCGGTCTGTGGCTTTTCCTCAGACTCGGGGACCACGGTACAGTTTCTGTGTAGCCGGGTTTAGCAGGGTTTCAAAAATATTGGTTTTGATTTTCCTGATGGAGATTCTTTCATGTCTCATCGAGTAATGCCGCTGACTAGCTATTCGTTGCCATACAGTCTGCTGACATCACATTTTTGGATCGCCTTGGATTGTCCCAGTCAAATAGGAACTAAAAAAGTACCTCCTACCAGGTACAATTATTTAGTCTCAGGAAAACCTTAAAAACCGTGTCTAGCTGTGCCAAGGCAACCCGAGCACATACTAATAGAAGAGCTACTCTGGCAGCCATCTTTAATAGGGTGAAAACAAAAGGTTGGCTTTTTATTTCAAACAGTGTCTCACCTTGCTGATCATGGTGGTTAAGTCTCCTCCATTGAGTAATGGGTTCTGGGCGTCTCCCACTCTGGATGGGTCCTTGAGGGCTTTCTCATTAGAAAACGTTCTCCACTCTGAGCCCACGTCGATTACACGATCACCTGAACATATGATTTGGATAACTGAATAAAGATTCATTTAATACAACATTTACTATTCAAACTACCAATAGATCAAGATCCTTGAGCTGCAACATTTCACTGTATTACAGCTTGGACTGAACGAGGCGTTTCTGATGAAGCTCCAGCTTTTAAATTGTTGCTGATTATATAATTTTCTTTAAATGCTTAAGATTTAAAGTTTACTTTCAACTCTATTACCTAACACTCGCAACTTAATCTTCAGCTGCTTGTTTATCTGTTTTGAAGTCACATCCACTGCTCTGAAAAGGGTTACTCTCTGACAGATATAACTGACACTACAGAAGGTTTTCAGGGATTCACCAACACTCAAAAAGCTTTGATGGCTGCTGGTGTTCCTTGTGCCTGGTAATATTTCATCCCTCTGAAATAAGTCACCAGAAGATGGTGCAATAATATAAGCAAATTCACTCAAAGACATGCTCAGAATTTAAGTTTCAAACACGGCTGCTACTATGTCAGTCCTCCTCTATTGTCTTTCTTTGGCTCTTCCTCTACATGTTCTCCTCCTACGCTCCATTACTACTACTGCGGTTTTGAATATGGCTCAATTATTTTACACCAAAAAGGAAAAGATAGGGGTGTGACATCAGCAATGAGGCAAACTGTCTGAACAAGGCCATTGCATTCTTCAAGTTATTATGACTGTCTCTTCCAGGAACTGTGTACTGGGGTTGAAGATTAGATTTGATATTTTAATCCTGTTTTTCTTGCCATCCATCAGTACTCCTAATATCTCGAGGCAAAGTGACATTCATCTCCTTAGAGGCTAACCAAAGCTATGGAAACGGGAACAGAGGGCACTTAAGCTTGCATTAAAGGGCGGCGGGTGTCTCTATTCTCTCGGCTAACCTGCTCTGTCCTGAAGGGGCTCATTAGAGGAGAGCTTGTTGCTCCCTAAAGCTTTGTCTAATAGCAAGCATCAAGCTTTTTGCCTCTTTAACTCTATCCACAAGACAAAACCTGTCATGTCACCTGACATCTATGGATAATTTTAAACAATATATTTAATTTACCTATACACTTTTGGAAAATGTGGCCTTGCATAGCTTGGAATTGAACTATGATGACAAAGCAAATGAGTTCAGGAAGATGTGTGCTGAAAAAAAAATTGTTCCGTTTAGTTGAGATAACAAGTACAGGAAACCAAATGCAGGATGTGTTCAGTGGAAGCTTGATCTAAAACCATGTATACTTGCCTACTACAAGGCCACATTCAGGGCAGATCATGTCCCCTGCTCTGTAGTCCTCCACCAGACAGGCATCAGGGTGGTTGGGACACTGAACTCTGGGAAGGGCCATAACACCTGGGCTGCAGAAACAAACAGATAAGAGGTCAAAAGCAAGAAAAGTTTAAAAACAAAGGCAAAGATGGGGAGGGGCAGAGAGAGAATTTGTGTTCAATTCATGACAGTAAACATAATTTTTACCCACAAAGTCAAATCTAAATGAAAAATAAAGATTCAAACGGCCAATTCACAAAAGACTACTCAGAGTAAAACATGGGAAAATAACACCAACTGTTCTGAGAGGGCAAATTTACATACATACAGACTATGTTACAGTCTAAATATACTTCACCTTTTCAGTTTCCTTTCCCTTTTTGTGTTTCAGAAGAAGTGCCTAACTGAATGTTCACCAACAACACATCTCCCAAAGCAAGTAACAGCATCAAAAACACAAAGATAGTAGCTAGCAACAGTACTTTAAACACAAGGCTGTTTTGGTGACAGGTTCATCTCACTGTTCTGATAATCTTTAAGACACACTAGTGTTCAAAGGTTTGAATTCAGTCATAAACCTAGTGTTTTTTGTTTTTTTAACTGTGTAACAAAACACAGGGCATGGAACAAGACATGGGAACAATACACACACAAAGTAATATACTGGTATAAACATTAATATGAGATTGTGTGTGCCACATGGATGTTTACAGCTCTACTTGGTCTAAAAGCTGGGATTTACAAACATGATAAGAAATAGGGGGGCGGAGATGGCAGCGTAGAGGTCTGGCACGATCAAACTGACTTGTACACAAAATAACTTCAACCAGGACTCTGTGTGCTCCCCCAAAAAAGCTTGAACTGGTGATAAAGGACTATAAAAGAAAAAAACAAATGGCTCACAACAAGCATTAATCTGCTGGATGTTAGCAGAAATGCGGTGTAATGAAGAACAGGAAAAAAGATCTAGCAAAATTCAAACTACGCTTGACCAAAAGTTGAGCAATTTAGGTGATGCAGCAGAAATGCTGGTCAACAAGAACCACACAATGCGACAGAGTTAAAATAAACTGAAGATAAAAAGCCACCCACACTAAAATCCTCAACTTCCTACATCAAGAAATTAGTGACTGCTGTGGATGCTCAGGTTAAATCTGTCTCACTCTTTGATCACTGAAGAAATAGTGTCCTGTTGAGTTCCACTGTGTCACTCTTCATCCCTTTATCACGTATGGATTACTACAACTGTCCACATACCTAAGCAAAGCCTCCCAGAAACATCTGCAGGTTGTTTAAAACGCCTGTTCTGACTGAGTCTTCCAGCTATTCACATTTCACACTATTGTTAATTCGGTTGCACCGACTCCCCATTAACATCCACGTTAAGATCCTGAGTTTGACTTTTAGGGTTATGCATGAACAGGCACAATTGTACATCAGTGAACTTTTACATCCCTAGCAGGTTCCCTGAAATCATGTGATCAGGGCCTGTCGGCTGTGCATCATACAAGGCTGAGAACTAAATGAGAAACAATTCAGACTCTGGAACTCTCTCTCCCACTGAGCCTGAGATTGTTGAACTCTTTTTAAAAAAAAACAAAACAAAACAGCAGCTTAAAAGATTTTTAGGGCATTTCACACAATTATTTTACCCTGGTCTGACTCAGCTGATAAGTTTGCAAACTTGTAGCTCATCCCCGTGGTTTGGTTTGTTTTCACACAGAAAAATTCAAGTGAATGTCAAGCGAATAAAAAATGCGTCACAACAAATCATATGAGAATGTTCAGTCCGCTCACTGGCCAGATGTGTCTGGGGTGGATTCAACAAAAGTAAATACAGGAATAAGGTGCTGTGTGAGAAACCCGAGAATTTATGTTCATTTCAAGGTTAGTTGAAAGGAGATATCCTTGAGTTATATATATATATATATAGTTATACATTCTTACTTAGTTTGGGTAATCTGTGAGAGTAGTGGGTGTTGTTCCTCGCCGCAATGACGAAAAGTAACAGAACAGTCAAGGAGTGGGAGGTTTCTGATTAAGGGTGGATGAAACAAATAAGGTATCCTTTTTATCCGTTTAATCAAGAGAAATCCACATCTCTTTGACAGATGCTTGTCAATACATGACCGCTGGTGGGTCAGTAACCACACAAGGTGTTATACACAAATGTACATTTCTGTCATTGGCAAATTAAACTGTAAGCCACTTTTTTAGATCATGGATGGTAGTCTCGTCATTGTTGGTGGATTTCTGATTTATATCACATTAGGGGTGGGTTTTGATTATCGATTTTCTGTGTTTTATCCTAAGTTACTTTGATACAAAGGCATCTGCTGTGATGCTTACACCTTTGATAAAGTCTCACAAGTGTCAGCTTTCTTTTTATAGGTATAAAAATATGGCTATGTACTGATAAATGATAAGAATTATAATATTTCTGACTGTGAGGCAAAATTTCACTGATTCAAATCGAATCCATTCGGGACCTTGTGAATCGGAATCGAATCGATTCTAGAAATCTGTGATGACACCCAACCCTATAATACATACGTCCAATATTGAATTTGAAAAAAAAAACATTCATCGGTTCTTTACATTTTGCTAGGAAAACAGGAAATACTAAACAATAGCAATCATTAAAAGAGTGGATGTGAAACTGTCAGTCAAATTAGCTCAATCAACTGCATTTTACTCCTTCATACGCACACCCTTACTGTGCCACTGATAGGAAAATCAATAACGTAAGAAACTTTAAATGCAAAAATTATTTGCTAAACTACAGTAATTGATTATACGTGCTTAAAGGAGGGTACGTCAAACCACTGTTGTGTAAAGGTAGATGGACTCCGCGGGAAACTGCGTGTGTTTACAAATGATTCACAACTGCTCACTGAGTGGTAACGTCAACAACACATTAGCTTCAGTTTCAGCTACACACCATTGTAATACACGAAAAAAATTGAAATGGTGGACAAACAAGTCTACAATGCAAAGACGATAACGTGGCAAAAAGCAGGAGCATCAGCACCACATCGCTGTGCAACAAAAACACCGACTTCTGGTGACATCTAATGATTAGCTGCTAGCCAGCTAACTAGCTGTGCTAACAATTAGCACAATGAAACGAACAGCGATCGGTAAGCACAGCGACGTATATTGTTTTAGCTTTAGTAACCACGACGCACACCAGTATTTGTTCTTATGAATTAACATTCTTAGAACCATATGCAAAGAAAGTATAGGTATTACATTTACTCGGCTCTACCACTTACTGGCTTGTAGACGCCATGTCACTCCTCACTCTGTCTCAAATTCAAAGAAACAAACGAGTGCGGCACCTCTATTTATAACTTCTTCTGATCACGTGTCCATATGAGTACGGGAAGAGAAAAAGACCAAATTAAATACAGGTAGCCTTCGGTTTCTTTTACGTTGGGCTGTAAAAATTCGTTACATAAATACGCAATATTTGTTTTGTTTTTAGGAGATTTTCATTTATTGTCAAGAATGACGTACCATTGTAACACCATTAAGGTGTTGTCATTACAACACCTTAATGGTTTAGCGAGCTAAGCGAGCCTAACGTTAGAGTTTTCTGTGACATGAACGTGTCTATTTATTTGGCTAATGACCAAACCGTACTAAAACCACTAAATGAAGTGCAAAGTGGCTTTCACAGGAATGTGGATGCATTATAAACACCTATAAAAACGTAAATAAATGTTGTTATGTTGATTCTAATCTGTTTCTGACTCCAGCTGTAAAAACAGAGAACACCACGAATTTCGTCAATAAAATTAATTTCAGTTTGAACTACTGACAAACTACAGTGACTTTCAAGCATCCTTCATTACACCGTGGGACGGTATCAATCAATCAATCAATCAATCAATCAATCAATCAATCAATCAATCAATCAATCAATCAATCAATCAGTCTTTATTGACAGACTTTATGGCCATAGTTAAACAAAACAAAAACAAAAACACAACACAACACAACATATAATCCTTAATGAAAAAAATATTTTTAAAGATATTAAACCATGATATACATAAAATACACAATTACTTAAAAGATAAGATAAGACTTTTTTGATGAAATTTTTGTGTTACCTCAGCTCAGGTTCATATATCAGAAGGAAATACAAAAATACAAATAAGTACAATCAATGAAAAAAAGTAAGATAATACACTATACACAATGGTAGCATACACAGTATGTGATTATGGATATGGTTGGAAATATGCAAGACATAAACTATATAGCTTGACATAACTATTGTACCACTATTATTCCTAAAGAAATATTCCTAAAAGAAATCAATAAACACACAAACTCTTCACACTCAGACTGAATGAGTAACAGGAACCACTCACTGTCAGCTTTGTCACTGCTAAAATTATACTGTAATAGTATTTGCCTGAACAAAGAGTTTCCACATTGTCCATATATGTCATCATCATTCATTCATTCATTTGATCAGTAATAAAGTGACCAAGGTATTTCACCTTTTATGAACCTCAAGAGTATTGTCGGACAGTTTAAACACAAAGAAATTCAGCTGTTTATCTTGCTTGGTTCTACATGTCAAGATAGCACTTTTAACAGCATAGTACATTATATCATATAGCACACCATATTCAGTACGTGTATTAAGAAGCTACTCTAATCCAGCACTACTTGGACTAAAAACAACCAGTTCATCTGCATACGTATGATGATTCATCAATGTTTTACCTAATATACATACAGTGTTACAGGTTCTCAGCTGTATGGACAATCATTATCAACATATAAATTAAATAAAATTGGAGACAAAATCCCACCCTTTCTGACACCATTGCTAACACAAAAGGAGGCAGAAATCCTGCTTCCCCATTTAACCAGCATCTTCTTATGAGCGTACCAGTAAGACAGAATCCAATGTATCCAGGAACTCCCTGTCGCTTCAATTTATCAAAAAGTTTTTCAGGGTTCACTTGATCAAAAGTTTTAGAGGCATCAATGAAACCCATAAGGGCAGATGAAGTTTAGGCCCTATTCAAACTGAATGTTCCCTTGAGTGCATATATGCACATGTCCGTGCCATGCTTTCATTTGAAGGCAAACTGATTATCCAGGGAAGAGATGAACACACTAATGCTATCAAACATGATTTTTTCTAGCACCTTAGATAACATACTGGCTAGTGCTACTCAATTTAATAATAATAATAATAATAGATTGGATTTATATAGCGCTTTTCAAGGCACCCAAAGCACTTTACAATGCCACTATTCATTCACACACTGGTGGAGGCAAGCTACGATTGTACCTACAGCTGCCCTGGGGCAGACTGACAGAAGCGAGGCTGCCATATCGCGCCATCGGCCCCTCTGGCCAACACCAGTAGGCAGTAGGGTAAAGTGTCTTGCCCAAGGACACAACGACCAGGACAGAGAGCCCGGGGATCGAACCAGCAACCTTCCGGTTACAGATACGCTTCCCAACCCCCTGAGCCATGGTCGCTCCAATTTAACAGCTGTGTCCTTTGTAACTGCTACAAATAAAATACATAGCATTGAGTCTGGTAGTTTGCCATGAATCATAAACCTTTAATATCTAATTGTATGCAGGTTAAAGTTTCACTGTCATGTTTTTAATGTTTGTTTGTCTTTTATCTCTGACTGGAGGCACTCATATGGATCGTTTTGTGAGAAAGAAGAGTCATGGGCCCACTGTTCTTTACCAGACATGTTGGAGACAAGTGGTGATAATTGGCACTGTGCCTTTTCGTACTTGGAAGTGTTGGTGACTATGTGGTGATCTCCTTTGAATTTTTTCCTGTAAGAGAATACAGAGAGTAGGCCTACTCGAACCTTAGGGCTAATGGATCCACACGGCAGAAAAGCCCAGCAATATCAACAGTCTCCTCCTATCCCGTTATCTCTGGTTTGTGTTGAGCCAGCTAATACAAAGAAATCGTGGCTATGTTGAACTTCACTATACCCCTCACATTGTCAGATAGACCACTAAGGCAAACATTTAACTACCGGCCAAACCAGCCTATGCAACAGACACATGGTACTGCATAACCTAATAAATACAAACCTCACATTGCACCAGACTGTGACACAAATTGTGACTGTGGTTAGCCTGTGTTGTAACACAAACCCATCGGTGGCTCAATGTTTGAGAAAAGTTAACTGAATCTTTCACACTTCTTTATTTAAAACAAATCTTTAAACTGCACAGTTTTTTTTTTCATAAGAGGCAACAAAGGTCTGCCAGATTGCTGTCAGTTTGTCTGTGTGACTCAGTACCAGTCTGTGTAATAATTCTTTGGCATATGCAGGAAACCACAGTCGCAAAGACTCAGGTTTTGTGGTAGCAAAATAAGATAGACATCAGGATCTGAAGCAACTAAACCTGAGTGAGATAAATACAAATATAATTGTGTTTGCAACTTATATTAATGTCTGTTGCTTAAAGAAAATGCTTTCAGCTGCAGTCTGCAGCGACTGCATTTTCATTACATCAGCGCATAAGCCAGGACAGTCAGCGTGCATCAGGACAACACCAGATGGAGCTAAAAAATAAAAGCAGTGACTGAGGTGTGGAATATGCACGTGCTACGAGAGCTCGGCAATGCTTAGCATGATTACAGTTATTGATCATCATTCAGCATGATTTGGTTCAGATTTGCTTGAACAGTACCACGACTCTGAGACTGTAACTCTTTGATGAGTGTATACATCTTATATCTGCAAAGCATGGCTGATTCTGGCTCATTGAAAAAAAGCTTTTGCATGGTTATCCTACCAGTATGACTTAAAAAAGAAAAAAACAAAAGAACACTCCAATGTGTTTCAGCTGTTCAGGAAATGATACAGAGGACAGCTGTGCACTGCGAGATAATCTCATTTTTTGCTGCACAAATGATATTTGCCTGAAACATGGCCTCGTGTGATGCGTTTATAAATCTTTTAATATACAATAGCTTTATGAATATTCGAAAAATGTTATTAGTAATGATCAAAACGGAGGCAACGCAGAAACATAAAAGAAGACCAACAGGAAAATGTCTCTCTTAATGGTAATTTAGTAACAATGACAAATATAACATACATACATGTGCAGAATTCAGCGGTCTGTGAGGTTTGTGACTGTGCTGGGGTTACAAAATGCCTTTCTTACTCAAGATCCCTTTAACCTTTGAAAATATATTTCACTTTACACCTTCAAAACAGTCCAAATTGTCAGGCTTAATGTGTGGCTTTAAGTGCTCCTTCAGCCTTTTCTCCCTGTTTCACTTCCCTAAGAATGGCTTCTTGACAGCCACACTTCCACTGGGACCATTTCTGATGAGGCTTCAGAGAACATTAGATGGATCAACTGAAAACCCAGATGCAGCTCTCATGTCCTGTGTTAGATTTGTATTGTTGATTGTCATTTATGCTTAGAAATATCTACTCATATATGCTTAGAGTTTTATAATCAATGTCATGTTGGTAGAGGTTTGATCCTTAGTATTCTGTGGAGACTCTGTGTGCCTCCCAGAGCACTCTGGCATGCACACACAACTTAAGGTCAGGAGAGAGGTTATATCTGCTCTTACTGATTTATGGTATAGAAGGACACCTACTCTGTATCTGGTTAAGTATAAGAGCCTTTTGTTTAGATGGACCGCTAGACTCCTGGCACCAGCTTTGGGGAGTCTTCACGGGGTCACATCTTGACCCCACACACACACACTTACACGACACACACAGACAAGGTATTCTTTGTCCACATGTATACCTATATGAAACGTCATATGTTAATGAACCTATGCATATTCATGTGACCGCAATAAAAGGAGTGCTACAGGGAACCTGGCTGAGAGTCTGACGGAGGTCAAGTGGGTGGAATGACACTTGGCTCCAGGCAGGTCTCCCTCATGCACGAGTAACACAAAGAACTTTGCCTACTTGTGTCTTGCTTTTGCTGTGTAGTAAATTGTCTTGAACATTCCAGCGAATAGGTTTATGCTACAAACTTATCATACTTCACTGTGCAATACCTTTTGTGCAATACTTTTGTTAATAGTCAATGGTGCAATAGACCTCAATACTTGAAATGTGCAATTCACTTGTATTTTTATTTTTATTCCTATTTATTCTATTTATCCCCTTCGTATATTTTATTTATATATGTCTCTGTATTTATATATATGTGTGTGTGTGTATATATATATATAATATTCTGTAACTGTAACTTCTGTCGGTGCTGTGCTTTTGGAAACCGAATTTCCCAGAGGAACCCACCCGAGGGATTAATAAAGTTTTATCTTATCTTATCTTATCTCCTGTGTGTTTTGAAGATTCAGCTAAAGAAATTAGAACAGATTGTAGGATTCTTGTGATGTGCCGCTAGTAACAAAGTGCCGAGAAATTGAACTTAAAATTGACACTTTGCTAAGCTGTCTGTTGTGTGTGGACACAATTCATTTCATCTCTTGAGTCATTCAGGGTCATTCTGTATGCTTTAATGATTCATAACTAAAAAAAAAACAAGAAACGTCTGGCTCAATATTCAGTGTCTCAAGATAAAATACTGTTTCACCAAATTACTGGAATCACTGATCTTCTGTTATATTCAAATCTTTTACAATGGACCAAAAGTGCCCCCAAGCCTTTCAAATATTTTTTGTTTGTCTTTCAGTATAATCTTTGTCTTTCTAGTGAAATGTTTGCCTGACTCATGCTTTTTAATATCACTGATAGCGAAAACCCTTGAATGGGCCAGCTGTTTCTGTGCAGATTCCACTTGGAGAAATTGTTACAAATCACAGCATAATGACATAAAAATGGTAATGTGCTCAGTCTGCTTCTTTGTCTCAAACACATGCAGATGCACACAGAGTAACAACTACCTCAGGGCCTCAGAGGTTGTTATCCATCATTTTCCCGCTGCATCACCACATTATCATTCTTTATGACTGTCATATTACTACATTTTCTTCTCTAAGTATACCCAACAAATCTTTATTGATTGCATTCATCCACCAATCCCAAGCCCTCCCCCAGCACATAGCCAGCATTAGATTAGTTAGTCTAACTAACCAAAGGCTGAATTTCCCTCTCCACTTTGTGCGTGTGTGTGTTTGTGTGTGGGTGAGAGCTGTGTGTTTACAGTGCATGTGGGGGAAATTAACTGCCATAGAAACAGGTCTGTTTGTTTGTCTTTGTTGGTGCTTTGTGGCTTGAAAAGAAGCTGAATGTATGTTTATTTTTCCTACTTCTACACAGGGACCTCACCTGTATACATGCGCAGTTATTTCATATTTATTATTAATGCAAAGGCTGATGCAAGAGTGTGATGTTGTGCAGCGCATTCTTTAGAAGGAGATCCATGCTGAATAATTTATGCCACTTGTAAGCCTCACCACAGTCACCTAAACGAAAAGAGGTTTGACATGAGGGCAGTGGCCAAATTTAAACCTTATGAATGGTTATAAAGGTGGTCATGGAGTGACTGGGAGTTGTGTAACAGCACTTTGTGAGATCAGAAGGTTAAGTGAGTCCACTTTCTTTTTTCATTCACTTCTCTTTGTGCAAACACAGCCATCACAAGATGGTGTTACTTACTCTGAGTAAACATTTGGCCCCACAGTAGAAATAATACATTTGATATACTCCACTGTATGGATTCTACCTGCTTTCTACAGAGACAAAAATATGCATCACTGTAATTCTTCTACACGTGTTTAAGTCAGGAACCACTTCCTCTTTTGCGCTTCTTCTTCTTCTTTTTTTTCTTTTACACACATCATGTACTCTGAGTCGTCTTTCTTTCATGTCTTTCTTCTCCTGCCTCCTCCTGCCCCCCCCCCTCTCAGAGTACAGAAGTAGCGTGAGCACAGCTGCCAGCAGCCTTCGACCGGTTGAAACCTGTATGCATTGCTACTGAAAAGACACTTCCTCCACCCATCACCAGCCAGATCCAGAAAGAGCTGGAAATCAGGAATGAATCTGATACACAGTCACAGTAACACAGTGTACCCCTGCCTTGTGTGTGTGTGTTTAAATTATCTTTTTACTGTAACTTAAGTGAAAGTGTACACTATTTGTAGAAAATACCACTTTTATGTTTCTCCTACCGAGTTGACGTTTAATTAAGACCAGCTATAAAAACATTCCACGCGACCCCTGTCGTGGTACTACTTGCACGGCCGTAACGCGGACTCGTACGGGCAGTGCTGCGGCCGGCCGTTGACCGTCTGTGACTTTTCCGGTTTTCCCCACCGCCACAGTGAACGCAGCACCAGGAGACGAACTGGTGGGTGGAGCATTCGGGAAGTTGTCGTGAACGCTATCCTCCAATCAGAAGCGCCCATCGCACGCGCAACAGCGGTTCGCGCAGCTCCATGTTGGATCAGTCGTTTTTTCTTAGAAATGTAGTGACCCGGAGGTGAGGCTGCGCTTACTGTCTAGTAACAAACGGACGGCCCCGGGCAGTCAGGCGGGTTCAGGTATGAGGGCTACCCGCCGACAGACCGCAGGGCTGCAAACGAATGTTTTCTGGAGGTTTGCGTGAGCGAGCAGCGTCATCCCTTTGCTTTGAAACGGGGCCGAGAAATTAGGTTAAAGACGCACCTGGAGAGGGGAGCGAAAAGTGGCATGCGGGGTGAAGAAGAAGTAATTGGATTGAGATAACGCCTCGCTGGCAGTAAGTATATTTTCTTCTCGTTATCTTTTCAACACATTACTAAAGGGATAAAAATAAATCGCTTTAATAACCCGCAACCTGTTGTTTATTGACTAACGGAGATAAGAGGCTGATGAATGTTTAACGCGGGGACACGTGCTGCTTCTCTTTTCTCACGCGTCTGGGTGAATCACCTGATCCCGCACAGCGGGCAAAAAAAGAAAGAAATGGAAAGAACCATCGCGTGCGCCAAAAAAAATCAGCAGTTTCGTCAGACTGTGGCAGAGATGACTGGTGTCCCATGTGGGTGCGCAGGTCTCCACGAGTTAAATACATCGTGGTGCCTGGAGCTGGTGTTGTAACTTCAGGTATGACCTAAAGTTCAGTCTGGCCATCTTTAAACTTCTGCTCAGTCCTCAATGAACTTGACTTGGAGCAAAGCGGCTGCTGTCACGTGGTGAAAGTCGTAATTCACCCTGAACCGAGTAGCGTTATTCCTCTACGAGTTTAATCAGGAAACTATCGCCAACGCTAGCCCGTCCTTGATGCCAGGGCCGCCTATAATAACCGAGGGCCCCACCCTTTCCTGGGGGCCCCACATTCTCTCACGCAACGCCTCCCCCCTCTCTAATCTGTTTGGATCTGTTACTTCGCCCATGTGTGAATGTGTGTGTGCATGGGTGGATGACTGGTTGTGTAAAGGGCTTTGGGATCCTTAGGGACTAGTAAAGCGCTATACAAATACAGGCCATTATGCAAAAGACTGGGGGAGGGCTGATAATGCAAGCTCCTTCTAGCTTTGCCACAGTTTGATAAAGATTACTCGCTCCGCTTTGCAAGGATATAGAATAGAATAGCCCTTTATTGCCACTGTACATGTACAATGAAATTATGGGTGCTCCATGCCAACTGTACAGGACTAAAACATAAATAGTAAAACAGCAGGAACAAATGACACACAGAAGAAATGTATACAATCAAGAGGAATGTATACAAAACAAAAGAGACATATAATAGAAATAAATATAACTATATATTATCTATAGGCTATCACAGTTGCCACTAACAACAATTAATGGTGATTCCTGATGACTTCACAGTGGTGTACTAAGAAGCAACATTTCGCATCATATGCTGAGTTTAAAGTCAGAGATTTCTGAATACCTGTTCAATCAATAAAAGTAATTTCACGAATTCCACGTGTACTTTTTTAGGCTGATGTAAGTAACCTGTAATGGTCCAGTTAAAGTTTGAAAGCTCTAAAGTGCATCCGGCATGTTGGAATTAAACATCAGCCCTAAGGGTGTACTCAGTTAAAATAATAAGCTTCAATTAAAAGTTTTATTTTACGGCTCTGTGACACAAAGCTCAAGATTTTTCTGCAGTGTAAATCTCTTTGTTTGCAACAGCTTTGCATTTTACTGCTGTTTTTATACTATTTGCAGATTTTTAATCACCATTTTTGCTCATTACACGTTAATGTCTCTGATTGGAGTAGGTTGCACTCACAGGGATCATTTTGTGCGGAAGAAGAGTCATATGATAAAAAAATGCCCACTTTTTGTGAGTGTGCAAAGAGCCTGAAGCAGAAAGCCCGGCTCACAGAAAAAACGGAGATAACCATCATCATGATACCCTTTCTTTCTGACTGGGATTTGCATTTTAGATTTTGTCCAGCAAACTAACACAAAGAAAGCCTAGTTGTGTTGAACTTCTTTTATAGTACACTGCTGTTTTATTTAAAGCCACAGATTTCCCAAACATATTTCTTAGGTAAAATATATGGTTAATAATGTGGCACTATGACACAACACCATTCTAATAATGACTAGACAGCCAAGCTATTAGTGTGACCGCATCTAATAGTGCTAAGTCATAGTGGTAGCTGTAACAAAATGCAACCTCTCATTCAGTATTTCTTTCTATGTTCATTCATTTCTATGTTAAATCCATGCAGTATGTTAAAACAATTGGATATCATAGTTAAAAAAAAATTAAACAGCATTTTCTTTATGGGCACACAGTAAAACGTAGAACCAGCAATCCGGTGTGATCAATGGATGCATTAGGCCACACCAAAACTACATGCACAATCCTTCGTGCAAACATTTGACTGTCAATTTTGTGTTCTTACTGTGGAAACTGAGGGAAAAACACGTTAACAGTAATGACGTCTGAGATGGTCATTCATGTATGTGACTGTACCAAATGCTGTATATGCTGAATAGAACTAAAAGCTGAGTGAGTAATGGTCAAGGGATTACCTCGTGGCCGATACACAGACAAGCTGTTAGCCTTAGTTAAAACATCCTGTAACATGTAAGGCTGTCACGCTAAGTGAATTTTTAAATTGCAAATGACTATTCGTACCTCTAAGGAAAGACTTGTATATATCTGAAGGATGTTGAAACATTCAAAGCAGATTAACTGCTGATTTGAATGCAGATCATATTATGATGTTTTAGTGTGTTTTCCAAACTATGTAAAAAGTGCAACATTCACTAAGTAAGAGAACAATTTTCAATGCATCACTAAAGGAAATGCACATCTGCCAAAGGTCTTAGTGAGTAAGAACACTGGTGGATTTGGGGCTTCATCAAAGGACTCTGTTCCAAAAACAGCATGTTGTAATATGTCTGGATTTAGCACAGTTTTGGCCTGGTGCTTAAACACTATGAAAAGGAAGTGAGAGTTCAATGTAGTTCACACCATGATAAAATGATAGGGCACTTTAATACTTGTAGTCACTGATTCATGGCTCATGTAGCGGGAGGATAAATGTGTTACTCCAGCAGACTTAGCTGAATGCATGAAATCAGTCTCCAGTTTGGTAACTTGCTATGGATTTAGATTTGTTTTATATGGAGGAGGCCATGATGGAAACAAATTAAATGCTGGGACTTTATCTCCCTTCCGGTCTTTTTTTTTTTTTTTTATATATACCTGTTGTTTATTTTTCTCCTTATAGGGGCAAACATATGTTGCTCAAGCTTTTCTACAACTTTGTGCATTCCCTCAGGAATTTTCTGACATTTGAGAATCCTTATATTTATGCTAATATTATTATTTCTTATATTGAGACAGTGATTGTTATCATCTCACTGATAAATTCAAAAACTGGAGTGAAAAAGTAGCTGAGCATGTATAGGAGGAATCAACAGTATTGAACAGGCCAATCACAATAGTTACGGCGTAGGTTTTAGATTTCCTGTTGAAGCATAAATCCACATCAACTTTGTCCTCTAAACAAAATGTGTCAAGTTATTTTGGAAGGGTTTTTTTTTTTGTTTTGTTTTCTTACTCGGGCTGCTCATGACAAGAACTGAAAGAGGACTTAAAATATCTCCAAGATGTCCAGCTGGCCCTGTGCAGTTGTTATGTCCATGAGTTCCCAGCAAAATGTCAGATTTTACAAGCATGGGATATCATACCAACACACCGTTTGAAATACTAATATTAAAGTAGTTGGACAGAGTCATCTGTTCTTGCAAAAGGACACAGGGCATAAGTACCACAATATCCTGCACTCGTGTCATAATTTCCTGTTGCATGTTTAACCCTTTTTCTATTAGTATCTGATCGCCACGGTTCGCTAGTTTTCAGGGTTTTCTAGTTGGCCATAGTACCTGGTACCAAGTGCTAAAATAGTACCTACTTGGCCACCGGTTCTAAGCGATCCAAGTAGGTACTAAAATGTGACATCGTCAGACTGCATGTTAGCGACTGGCTGGTCAGTGGTGTCACTCAATGAGTCATGAGAGTTTCTTTCTCATGAAAATCAAAACTGCCACACGAAAAGACACAAACTGAGCAGTAGCTATATCATCGCTTCGACGGTCATCTTTGTTGTAGCCTTCGTGTCACATGCTTATGTCAAGGGATGCACGGATGGGTTGCTGTAACAATGACCACGCACATTATGTGGTACTCGATTGTAATAGAAAACCAGTTGAGTTTTGGCGAGCTGATCTGAGTAGGTTTTAATGGAAAAGGTCCTTTTGTTGGACCACAGTGTTTACAAAGGCTATAGTTAAATGCATCTCATAGCACTGCTGCACCTCAGTGATCATATCAAAATGTGTCTTTGTGGTGGTATAAACTTTGTGTTGGTTTAAGCTAAAAGTCCCGAGACACGTCTGGTTTAAATAGGGTTACAGGTCTGTAGGTTTTATAAATATTCAAATATCATGTATTATGCGACAGGCATGGTGCACACCCCAAATACAATCAGCTTTCATTAACGATCATGATCATGATGAGGATGAACTAGAAAAGTAACTGACCAATTTATAAATAATCAGAATTAATCAGTTAATTGTTTTGTTCAAGTTTAGTGCCAAAAAAACCATAAAATAAATAGTATAAGTAAAATTAATTGAGTTTTGTCTCTTTGTTCCAGCGATGTTCACTCTCACTGAGATTGCATCCCTGAACGACATCCAGCCAACATACCGCATCTTAAAGCCATGGTGGGACGTCTTCATGGACTACCTGGGTCTGATCATGCTCATGCTGGCCGTATTTGCAATGACCATGCAGATCACCAAGGACCAAGTAGCTTGCCTTCCATGTATAGATAATGCAGAGGAAGCCTCAGGAACAAGCTCGTTGCCCCAGCAGAGACCTGAGGATGTAACCTCATCCACCAGAGCCCCTGTAGGAACAACCATCCCACCGGTCACTAAGGACCTAACGGATGAAGCGGTCAGTAAGATTACTGCATTACAAGCCCCTCCAACAGGGGTCAAAACAAACCTGGACTTTCAACAGTATGTCTTTATCAACCAAAAGTGTTACCATGATGCCTTGCCCTGGTATTCCAAATACTTTCCATACCTCACCCTCATCCACACCCTCATTCTCATGGTCAGTAGCAACTTCTGGTTCAAGTACCCCAAAACAAGTTCGAAGATTGAGCATTTTGTTTCTATTCTGGGACGGTGTTTTGAATCTCCTTGGACAACAAAGGCTTTGTCTGAAACTGCTTGCGAGGACTCGGAGGAAAACAAACAGAGGCTGACCGGCACCTCTTCTGCACCAAAGCAGGTGTCTATAGAGGGGAACGATGACAGCACAAATGTGAGCCCATCCACACCCATGCTTGGGGTGAAATTTTCTGCAGATAAGCCTATTGCGGAGGTCCCAAGTAGCATGACGATCTTGGATAAAAAAGATGGGGAGCAGGCCAAAGCTCTTTTTGAGAAGGTGAGAAAATTCAGAGCCCATGTGGAGGACAGCGATTTTATCTACAAGCTTTATGTAGCACAGACCATTGTCAAATCTGTGAAGTTTATTTTGATATTGTGCTACACTTCAACCTTTTTAGCCGAAATAAAATTCACACATGAATGTAAGCCTGATATAAAACATTTAACAGGATATACAAAGTTCTTTTGTACACACAACATGGCTTTCATGCTGAGCAAACTGCTCGTCACCTATGTGGCATTGATAATGATCTATGGGATGACATGCTTGTACTCTCTCTTCTGGGTGTTCCGGCGACCCCTGAAAGAGTATTCGTTTGAGAAGGTCAGGGAAGAGAGCAGCTTTAGTGACATTCCTGATGTCAAAAATGACTTTGCATTCCTTTTACACATGATTGACCAGTATGACCAACTTTACTCCAAGCGCTTTGGCGTTTTTCTGTCTGAGGTCAGTGAAAATAAGCTAAGGGAGATCAGCCTCAACCACGAGTGGACTTTTGAAAAATTAAAGCAGCTTGTCACGCGTAATGCACAGGACAAGCAGGAGCTGCACCTCTTCATGCTCTCTGGACTCCCGAATGCAGTGTTTGACCTCACAGATTTGGAAGTGCTCAGACTGGAGCTGATTCCTGACGTGAGGTTCACTGCAAAGGTCTCCCAGATGACCAGCTTGCAAGAGCTGCATCTTTGCAACTCTCCGGCCAAAGTTGAGCAGACGGGCTTTGCTTTCCTCCGTGACCATCTCCGCTGCCTTCATGTCAAGTTCACCGACGTTGCCGAGATCCCGGCTTGGGTTTATTTGCTTAGGAACTTGAGGGAGCTTAACCTAATTGGCAACCTGAGCTCAGAGAACAACAAAATGATTTGCCTGGAGTCCATGCGAGATTTGAGGCATTTAAAGACGCTATGCCTGAAGAGCAACCTCACAAAAATCCCCACAAACATAACAGAACTTTCTCCGCATCTGATTCGGTTAATGGTTCACAATGATGGTACAAAATTGCTGGTCCTAAACAGTTTGAAAAAGATGACAAATCTGATTGAAGTGGAGCTGCACAACTGTGAACTTGATAGGATTCCCCATGCCATTTTCAGCTTAACCAATTTACAAGAACTTGACCTGAAATCCAACAATATTCGAACCATAGAGGAGATCATCAGCTTCCAGCACCTCAAGAGGCTGACGTGCCTTAAACTGTGGCACAACAAAATAATCACCATTCCAGCCACCATCGGCCACATCAAGTCTCTGGAGGCTCTCTACCTCTCTCACAATAAACTGGAGACCCTCCCTGCTGCCCTGTTCACTCTGCCCAAACTGCGACACTTGGAGGTGGGCCACAACTCCATCTCGGTGCTTCCTCCAGATGTGGGTCTCCTCCACAACCTCCAGCACTTGGCCATCAACTCCAACAAGCTGGAGGGGCTGCCCAAGCCTCTGTTCAGATGCACCAAGCTTAAGGTGCTGTGTCTGGGGCACAATGCGCTCACGATGCTGCCAGAGGCTGTGGGTCAGCTAGTCCAGCTCACTCAGCTGGAGCTCAAAGGAAACTGTCTGGACAGAGTGCCTGCCCAGTTAGGAAATTGCCGCCTGCTGCGCAGAAACTGCCTAATCGTGGAGGACCATCTTTTTGACACACTGCCCGTGGACGCTAAAGAAAGTATCAGCCGAGAAACCTTTTAGCACAAAAGCCACCTAAAAAGACGGATGGCTTCAACCATTATTTTTGTATTGTATTATCCATGCATTTCTTGATTAGTATTTTTAGGCTGTCTTAGTTGCTTCTGTTTAAATACAGCATAAGAAAACAGAGCTTTTGTTATTGCGAAGTATGTATCTAATGCAACATTGTTATTATGCTTTTTTGATAGCTTTGAGATATTAAAAATCCAGCTTCTTTGTATATTATTCTATAGACCAAAACCATTTCAGTGGCACATTATATACATTTGTCATTATTGTTTTAGGTACTCAGGTATAAATGTAACCATTGGGAACAATCTTTTTGCCTTAACTGCTGCTATTTGTTTGTTTTGTTTTTTTACAGTGAGGGCTTTCACAAACAACAGGACAAAAATTAATAATTTATGATTTCTTGTCAGATTTCTTTCTTTTTGTGTTGAAACTATCAAGGTACTTTTTAACTTGTTGAAATCAAGTAACCAGTGTATTTTTTTTTTTTCTTCATACCTATGTAGCCGAAAGAATTTGAGTTGTAAACTCAGGTGGAGACGAGAAAAGAACTTTTACCCCACTGTAGTAAAGATTGTATATGAAAGCCTCCAGTAATTCATTTGCACATTGAAACCCTAATGATGTAAAGATTGGTGAATGTCCTGCTGAGAGAACTAATAAAAGGGAAATCGGTTGACTAGCTTTTGAAACCATGTTTTGAAGTGTGATTTGAATCTGTTGTGTTGAGCTACTGGTCCCACATGTCACAATCATGTAAAGATGATGACATCTGCCTTCATTCTTGTCAATGTACTTCTGTGTAGGCCTGATATACGTGTTCTTCAGAGCTGCTGTACCACCTTGATGAGCCTCTGCTCAAAGTTCACATTTTTATTGTACAATAAAACAACAGTCCAGATTAACGTCTAATGATTATCGATCGCCTTCAGGTTCATGACACTTGCTGCTGTCCTGCAGTGAAATCTGTAAGTTTGGAGATTATTCTTTTAAATATGTAAGGTGGATTAACAACATTTTAAAACTGTATCATTGGAAAATGAACAGATTTTCTTTCAAAATTGACTTTTTTTTTCCCCCACTTGTTTCCACTTTCATTGTTCTATTCTTGGACTTGAGTCACAGTTCAAAATGATCCTTACACTGGGCCTTGGTACAACCCCCTGACTTCAGCCTATAAAACCATCGTCAAACTTTGTTCTAACTGGTTTTAAATAGAAGCTTCAATCAGCAGTCAGTCTGGGAGTGTTTTCTTAGCCGACCATGAATTGTGTAGCAGAAATCAAGACTCGTCAGAACAGGAAATGTTTTTCCAATTTTCTTTTGTGTGCAAATTGTGTGTAGACTCTGTTTTCTGTTCTTAGGTAAAAGGAGTGGCACTTAGTGTTAAGTTCTGCTGGTGTAACCCATCTCTTTCACAGATGTGCCTTGAAGGTTGCTCTACTGCATACCTCGGTTGTAACGCTTGACTTCATGTCAGCTCATTCTCCTCCATCCTCTGGCACCAATAACCGTGCCACGATCAAAGTCCCCTATCTTCCCCATTCGGTTTGCTTAACCATGTCTACATGAATATACCACAGATGTACCTATTTAAAAACAGTATATACTTATAATTTTAAAAATAAATAGAATTTTAATACACTTCAAGTTTGTCACTGGCTTAAGTGTTATATTGACACTAAACATGCTTCTTATTGAATATGGTGTTTGATCATCCCTGTTTTTTTTTTTTTTTTTTAACCCCCTGGCATAAGTTTTTCACACTAACAAAGCTCCAAAAAAAACTTCCCAAAAAATACAAGCTAATGGCAAACTCAAGTGTTTGTGTTTAATCCAACAAACCAGTAGGGAGATAAACCTTTTAAGAACAGTCTATGATTTATTTGAAGTTAATTTGGATTTTCTTTCTGACCTGGCTCACACTTGTTTCTGTTTCTCGTTGGATTCGCAGCAAAAAAGATCATGGCTGCAAACCTCCTGATTCTAATGGAGCTGTCCTGTATGAAGTACATCAGTTTCCTCTCACAGTTATTTCAGGTTAATTAGTGATTCTAAAATGGTACTCGTAGATGTGAGTGGTTGTCTGCCTCTCTGTGTTAGCCTTGTGAAGATGGACAGTCTGCCCACTGTTTACCCATCTCTCACCCTGTGACAGTCCCCACAGCCCTGAAAGCAGTTAAGAAAATGAGCACAGGGACAGCAGAAAATATACAGGAAGAACCAAAAATATTAAGGGTGGCTCGTTCTCAGTAAGTACTTCATTCCAGCATTTTATTATACCCTTGTTTGTTTCACTCTACATTTTTCCTCCTGGAAAAACAGTTTTTTCCCCCTCCACCCTTTTCTGCTTCCTGTCTGCAGCAGAAACTCAAGAAAGATTTAAAACGTCCCTTAAGGGCTTGAGTACAAAGGTCCCAGAGTCACGGCTCTTTTGTTAATGTTGCCAAGAGACAACTGACAATGTTACATTGACCTCAGCAGTTCCCAAGTAATGGTATGATCCCAGTGTACTCTCCAGTGAAGTTAACTGAGTTCAAATAATGTGTTTTTAGTCATCCGATGTCTAAAAGTTAATGACTGATAAAGTAAATGTCTTGAGTTCCTCCATATCGTCATGCACGAGATATTTTCTGAAATGTGAATCCTATCAGACCGTTGAGAAGCAGGGGCTAGATTTGGTGCTGCACTGCAGACAAGTAACAATGTGTTTGATTCCTCCAAAGGAAGAACAATAACAGCACTGTTTCTAGGTAGGTCTTGACCAGATTTTTCTGAGAATTATGAGAACACACCTGTCCTTGAGATATCCTCCTCTGGAACTAAACATGCCCGCATGTAGTGTCATGTTTCTGTCTGCCTGTGCTGACACACATTCATTCTTAAACAAATTCTTTCAGATTTCACACTGCTGTCTGTTTAATCCCCTGTTCTTATCTGTAAGTTTTTCTTAACTTATAAACACTCAAAGAATTCAACATTGTGCATTCATCTATATATAATTAGATGAGCAAGCAGTCTACAAGACCCTACTGAGGTCCTGCTTGTTTTAATAGACTTAAACACAGTTAATACTGGAACATTTTTAAACTAATCAAAAAAGGAGATTTTTTTTTAAAGCTGTGTTTGACAAATGACAAAAAATTTATATGCACAGAGAACGTGTTATCTTCAGTAGGCTATCTGTTCAGTATAAGACGTGCGACACTGAAACATCTGAATGTAGTTGTACTTCTTTATAGAGTTAAAAATAAATTGAATTCAAATTGATATCTTCTTTGGGGAGCATTTTGAATTTCTGGTGACTGTAAAGACAATTTCAGTACAGTAAAATCATTGTCTCGCTGGAAGCAGTTGTCAGACAATGGGTACACTGTGTTCATAAAGGGACAGAGATGAATTAGCAACAATACCCAGGTGGATTGTAGCATTTAAATAGTCCTTAGTTGGTAATAAGGGGTCCAAAGTGTGCCAAGAAGATTTCCCCACATTTTCTTTTTACGTTTGTTAGCCGCTTGGCTGTGATAGTAAACAGTAGACACTGATGTAGCTTACTGAATCTTTTGGACTGTGTTCAGCACAATATTAATTAGTCATTGTCAGTTGCTGATTTGTCCTATTTGCATACTATGCATACTCTCGCTCTCTCTTCATATATATATTTGTGTGTGTGTGTGTATGTGTGTGTGTTTATCTTGTTAAATTCAGTATGGTTCCAATAACATTTTTTACAGTAAAATATGTTAATGTACAATCCTTAATATAAGGAGGCGGGGTGGGGGTGGGGGGTGCCAGAGGGGGTGTTCGCCCAGGGCACCAAACAGGCTAGGACCGCCACTGATGGCTACATTGACTTTCTGGTATGTGATTGACTGATTACACATTTTTGCCCATGAGCAGTTGATTAGAAATGCTTATTCGGGTATCAGGTGAATGTAAGTTATTATGAAAAGGTTTTTACCTCTCGAACCCACCTAAGGTCGGATCAGAATGAATGTGATCCATGAATCGATCCATTCTCTGCTGCACTTTGCTACCATCTGTCGGCTGCTCTAAGTATCATCTAAACAACCTTTTAATAGGCGAACCAGCTTTAGCTTTACCAACAAAGCATATCCTCTATTTTTAAAAAAAATAATGAACCGTCACAATGTGGAAACGTTTCAGGCCCAGGCAAGAAGCAAAGGAGCTACTTCAGGATTTAATAAAATGCCGACTACACGGTATGTGGAGGCTGCACTCTTTAAACGGGGCTAAAATTGTTATTTGGGAAAGTTTCTGATTTACAACCTACATTAAGGTGCCTGTTAATTCAATTTCTGACTCAGTTTTTCTTTTGTCGAGTGGGTGTTAACGGTGCAAGCATTTAATTCTACCAGCTAACGGTGCATAAAGCTTTGTTGTCAACAAATTGTTGTGAGTCTAGCTGTGCAGCTAAAGCTAATAGCAGGAATGGCTAGCCGGTGATACATTCAGTGTTAAATGTTGCGTTTACGTGCGTTGACATTTTATGCTTATTTTTGTTTCATTCGATGAACAGAGTACCCCAAGACTTTATAGATGCTATGAAACGCATATCGGGAGGACAACCAGACATGGCTGCTAACACTCAAGCAGCACAGAAAGGTACAGGTAACCTCTATGCATGCAAGAACGAACACGCACACGCGTCCTCACAGAGGTGCTTTATTACTCTTTAGCTCAACGCTTCCTTTGTCTTTGCGTCGCAGATAACCACTCTGCAAATACAACTGCTGTTTTTGTTTACCTTTTGCCTGATTTGATTAATTTCTGAGTCTAATACGTGTCTTTGAATTATAATGAAAAAGATTTCAGGGCAGTGCAGACGTCACCTCGTGTCTTTTTTTTTAAAAATAAGTTACACACAGCAGAATCACAAGTTCATTAGTAATCAATTACACCTAGAAAACCCGAAATGTAATGTCCCCATATGAGAACGGAGAGGCTCTGAAAGTTACCGCTCACTGGACATTTTATCAGGTACACCTTAAAAGCACTTTTGCCTTCAGAGCTGCGTCAATCCTTCATTGCACAGTTTCAATTAGGAGTTGGAAACATTTCTCCAAGATTTTTCTCCGCATTGACAATGTAGTGTCAAATAGTTGCTTCGTACTTGTCGGCTGCACATCTATGATGTGAATCTCCCGTTCTGCCACATTGCAAGGCTGCTCTGCTGGATAGAGATCTGGTGACTCCGGAGGCTATTTGAGTACAACGAACTCATTGACTTCATCAGTAATCAGACTAACTAGATTACATATCTGGAGGCGTGTATTCTCTGAACATACGTTGCCTTCATTTTTCATTTTTATACTGCAGCTTCATCCTCAGTTGACAAATGGAAGTCTTCATTCAAACCAATCGGTGATGAAGATGAAGACTCTCAGGACAAAAGCAGCACAGAAAAGTGAGTTGTGTCTCCTGTAGCCTCGGTCAAGGCTGGCCCACATTTGAGGCTTCATATTTTCATGTAGTGAATTAAATTGTAGAAATAGTGTCTGTCTGCCCAATGAAAGCCAAAACATTTTGTTTAATGTGTGAACGTTCAGTCATTGTTCCAAAAAAAAAGAAAAGAAGAAAAAATTAATTAATCCTTCTTACCCTCATCTTAGGACTGGGCTTTATGACCCTTACAACCCTTTGTCGTCAGACTCTGAACCTGAGATGCCACCGGACCAAGACCACAAACTCTCCCCACCCACTGAGGATAACAGTGTGGAGCGTCAGTGTTTAACTTCAGCGAGAGACTGTCCCGAAGGCCGACACTGGGGCTCAACCTACTCCAAACCAGGAAGCGGACCCCTAGACAGAGGAGAATTTGGCACTGGAACCAGACCTATAGAAATCCCAGGTCTCAGTGCAGGAATTAGAAAGCATGAACAACAGATTTATAGCCCAGAAGCTGAATCACTTAATTGTTCAAGCTTTGGCTCCTTGAGTGAAGTATTGGGCCAGAGAGGTGGCACCCCTGACAGGTGTATTCACAGCTCCTCCACCCAACAGTTTCCTGTGCCTTATGGACAGAGAACCAATGGGGAGGAGACGATAACAGTACCAGGATATAAGATGGAGGTATAGATTTTGAGAATAAAGAATCATTTTTATGCAGTTTGGCTACTGTGGTTCAACTGAATCCAGTGTGATAACCGATCCTTTCTGTCCTCTTTAGACTATTAGATTATCCCCACCGAGGTCACAGGACTATCAGCATCAGGTGGGCTATATGAAAAAAGGTAATGGTAGCTGGGTTACCTTGTTTGTCTCACTATTTCAAATTAACAGCAAGAAATGGCTGAAAGGACTAGATGCTTTAATCACGTCACATTGTCTGAGTAATTCTCTGTATTATATTGTTCTACAGGACGGGACCAAGACCTACCTTCTACAAAGGTGACAAGGAACATGCGCCAAACTGTGACTTTGGAAAAGTAAGCACTGTTCCTTCTGATGTCAAGTTGACAAAGTGAAATCACATGTCCTCTCACCATGTACTCTAATACAGTTTAGTTAAGATGTTGCAGGTCAGTCTGTAACTTTGCCAGTGTTAATAATCTGTCAGACGCACTGAGTCCAGCTGAGTTTGCAGAATTAGTTTTTGCTGCAGCTGAAGCTTGTAATGCTGGAAGTATTCATAGTGATGTCAGCATTTTGGCCGCTTCCATGTTGGTTTTATAGAACCAGAAGTAACCATATTTGTACAAGTGCACAGAAGCAAATTCAGTTAGTAAGCTGACGAAACGTTTCTCCCACTGAACACGCTAATTATACTTTGTACCTCATCCAGCTGAAGGACCAATAAGCTCAAGTCACGTCATCGCGAGGGATCCATCCCTTCACAAACAAAAGCTTCTCTACTTCCTGAGTGTTCAGAATTTATTCAATTTTTCATATAAAGCTCATCAAATAGGTCCTCGCCCGAAATGTGCTCAAGGTCTAACCACATTCGGCGTTGACCTTTTAATTCGCATTATCTTGTGTAATACAGCCGACTAATAATAGACCTTTCTCTCTTTTTCTGTACTTTACACACATCACAATAACCTGTGACTTGTGAGTCACGGGTTTTTGCAGTAAGCTCGATGAGCTGCGTCATTGAAATTCTGGTTTCGGTACCACGCTGTAAACATGTTCATTTTCTTGCTAAAGCTGGAACTACAGTTTGGCACTTCCACCTTGGCTTCCTCTTTCACCCCTGAAAGTTACCACAAGACGTTAATACGTTAAACCTGATTGACTAAACTCTACAGCTCTACTGACTAAAGCCCTGCTAAGTCCTGATGAATATGAGCTGTAACGTAAAAACAAATTAACTTTCCTTATTACACAGACCTGTTCCTATTTTGTTATGTACATTTCCATCACAGCAGTTTTGTCGCTCTTTTGTATATGTTAGGAGGCAAGAGACTCTGAGTTACCTCAGGCAGTGCATGTGTTGTAAAGACATATTTAAAATAAGCAATATGTAGCAGATCAGTTGAAGAGTGGGACTGAAGCACTACGCTGATATGGTTGTTTCAGATGCTGCTTTATATCATAATATTTTCCAGGTTTGACCTTTTACCTCCTACTGGGGCAGTCTGGATTAGTTAATGCCCAAATATTTTTAAATTGCCCAAATCATTTTTCTTCTAGAACGCCCATCACTTGTGACCTTTGTGAGGTTGAGCTTGCCAATGGGCAGGAGCTGCAGGATCATTTGGACAGCAAATGTCACTGGGACACCCTGGAGCACATTCAGCAGAATAATAAATACGATGACGTAATGATAGCGTTCCTTCAGGTACGATCACTGACAGAAACGGTAAAACGAATTTCCCAGTCATGTATTCTGGCTTCTGTATCATAAGTTTGCACTCTGCATGTACTATAGATAGATGTCCAACAGATCTTTTCTTTTTTAGGAAGTGATGCTGTATAAGAGCCATTATTGTAGCCAAGCGGTAGAGGACAACGCTCTTCAAAGTAAATACATGTTTTGAAATGAAAAGTCATGATGTTCATGACAGACTAAAAAAGAAATACTTTCATCCTACTCACCCCTATCGTGTTGTCAGCTCTACAGGAAAATAACCACATGACAAAGGTGGAAATGTTTCATTGTGCTGCTTGCAAAGTTTACATATCCACATCTGTTGCTGAAGTGCAGGCTCACATCACCTCTGAGGAACACCTCTCTCGCACAAAGGTAATGCTGCTGTCCTACAAGTGCAACAACACAGATGTGTTTTCATTAAATATCCTTTTTGTTTACTGTGATTGTTTGACTTTCCCGAAGGAGTTTGAAGTGCATAGGAGACATGCTTGCCTCAGCAAAGCAGAAGCCATGATGAAGGAGCTCAAACCACAGTTTGAACACTTCCTGAAGGTATTTTGCAAGAGATTTCCAAACTATCTAGAGTGTACACAGTGTGCTGGCAGAGCTGCTTAACATTAATCTACCAAGCCAAAAAAAGCAGCTGGGGCCTTAGACTTTTTTAATATTTAAACAGTCGTTTTTACAAAGTGGTTATTTTGACCTAATATTTTCTTAAGTTGTCCAATTGTGGACTAAGTGTACTCAAAATTCAATCTTCTACATGATGCTTCTAAAACGAGTACCTGAAGCTATCCAGTGTTTGGACAATAATAGGATTTTGGTAATTTTGCCTCTGTTTAAGATGGCAGTGGAGTTTGAGTGAAACTATGAAGATCTGCGGTTTCAAAGGTTTTAACGAAAGTATTGTGTCCGCTTTTTAGAAATTGCAGACATTTTCAAGAGGCTCAAAAGTAACTCGACAATTGATTGACTAGGAGTTTCATGGCCAGTTTTGAGGCCTGTTTACTACATGACAAATTAACCAGGTAAAAGATCTGGAGTTGGTTTCAATTGTTGCCTTTTGTAGGCTGGAATTCTAAATATGAGGTCCAAAGAGTTATCAGTGTTAGAGACGGAGGGCATCTCTTAGGGTGCCAAACAGAAATAAACCTTTCAGAGAGATAACATAACAAAAGGAAAAAAGAGAGAGTGGCTAAATCAACAGTCTCTTTCCTTGGTTTAAAAAAAAAAAACCCTCTCATGTAGTCAAAGCTAGTCAGGCAATGAAGTGAAGAAAGTCTGATATCAAAATTCATCTTGTAAATACAGAGGATTTGCAACAAGGTGCACACCACCGGTTACGGTTAAGAACAGACAGGTTAGAATAAACTTTGCCAGAAGGAGTCTGCACAGTACTGTAGAAGGTTAAATTTGCGGTTTTGTTAATACTTATTTGTAGCTTCCACACCAAAATTTGATACATAAAAACCCCCCGACTTGAATACAGAAGTAATTTGAAAAACATTAGCTTGCTTCTTTGTCTTTTATTTAGTACAACTGGAAATAAATCTTTTGACAGATTAAACCAACATGAACTTAAAGAACAATAATGGGAAGAGAAATATACGGGCAAGGAGAGAAACAGCTCATCCAAATCAAATGTGGTTGTTGTAGTGTTAAGATATGGGGATGTATGGCTGCCTGTAGTTTTTATTGATGAAATACCTACTGATAGAAGTATCAGGATGAACTGTGAAGTGCACACGGCTATACTCTCTGCTCTAATTTAGACAAATGCTGCCAAACTGCTTAGACAGCATTAGACAAAAGCAACCCAAGAGTATTAGTCACCTGATCTCAAAACAACAAAGCATGTTTTACAGGTAAAACTGACAACAAACAGGTAAAGACCCACAATTAAGCAGGATCTGAAGGCAGCTGCTGTAAAGGCCTTGTACAGGATCTCAAGGGAGGAAACAAAGTATTTGAGGACGTCCATGGGTTTCTAGACTTCAGGCAGTCATTGAGTACAAAGGATTTTTATCCATGTATTAAAAACAATCCTTATATTTAGAGTTTGTCCAGTTACCTTTGAGGCTCTGTAGATGGAAGTCTGTGTATGAAACTGGTTCTATTTCCTAAACACTTGAGGCATAATTTTTGTTAAACCTAAGCTGAAAGTCTTCACTTTATATTTGGGCCTGGTATTATCACTTTCCTTATGTTTCTATACATTTATCCAGGATCTCTGGGCTACTTGGATCTTAATCAGTTATACAGATGTCATCTACTGCATGATGTATTTTGATATTTTTAAGTAATATGAGACTATTGGGTAGATGCGAATGATTTTTTTTTGTTTTACTTACCAAATTTAATGAGTTCAAACTTAATACTAAAATGAATTGGCTATTTTTTAAATAAAGATAAAAATCAGTTCTTAATGGGGGACAGTTCATATGCAGAAGATATTCATGATTCATATGAGTTCAAATAAGTAAAATATGTCTTATTAGTGTGTAGGTAAGTGCAGGGAATGTAATCTTCTGTCTTGCAGAGTTAACTTTAATGCACTTTTGTGTGAAGTGAGACATCAAAGCCAAATTGAAACGCAACATTGTACATAAAAGCATAACTTTATCTTTATGTATCAAGTGAAACGTAACTGAAGCCATAAATCTTATTAATGCATTTGTTTTCACTCTCCGTACACTAGCTCGATTAGTAGAAGCAAATGATAGCCTGCAGAGCTAGGAGTAATTACTAGTAATTAAAGTGTGTGCACTCAGCATGTCTGGAGCTCTACAGATGTAACTAAACTAATTCTTTTCTTTCAGGGTGGCAGCCCATTCGAATGACAGAACTTACGTGATGTTGTCATGAGACTGTTTACACTGAGATGCTGCGGATGAAGAGCAGTCGACTTTACTCTTCATTACCACACAAAACTGCTGTCCCAGTACTCGTGTCTAATGCTGACAGACATGCTGTTGTGGGCCTGTGAACACAATGCAGCTTTTCTTTGTTTATATACGGATTCCCATTTCTCATCTGCCTTGCGTTGCACTGACTACAGCTGCTCCCAGACGATCTCCATCTGGGTGCTTGTAGAAGGTTAAACTTGCAGTTTTGTTAACACTAATTCTTTGTACCGTCCACATCAAAATATGCTACGTTAAAAAACAAAAACAAAACATGAATGCATAAATAATTTGAAAAATGTCAGATTGTTTCTTTGTCTTTTATTTAGAACAACACAAATGTTTTAAGCATTGTATCTGTGTGATATAGTACATTTAAAATTAAATTATTTCAAAACAGTATATTTAAACATTAAATATAGGTGACATGTATGAAGGGCTTGGTCAGCACGGGTTGTGCGTGTTAGGTCTCTCTCTCTTTTTTACCTCTTTTCTTCCTCAACCACCTTCAGTTTAAATCTTGTGTTAGAAACAATGCAGTTACTGAAATACTATAAAACACTCTTTCTATGCATGACAAGTTTTCAGACATTTTTTTTCTTTTTCATTTTTTCCTCTTTTTTTTTTTTTTTTTTTTGTTGTTTTGCACTTTCATTCAAAATATTTCTCTCAGTAACTCTGGCCTGAAAAGAGACTGTGGGTTTTGATTTGACCATGTTGCAATACAAAGGAAACATGACTTGATGTGAATATTGATACAGAAGAGAAGTGCTCCCAGAAACTGACTCAAACCATGAGAAATCTGAGGTAAAGGTTGTCTTCATTAGAAATGGATTCCACACTACATTACTGCATAAAACAAAACAGTCTGTCCACTTGGAATTGTATTCCAAAAAAATGGACCATGTAAAAACAGACAGGGTAACAATATCCAAAATAATTGATTTTTTCATCTGTCCAAATGTGTACAATATCTCAGGCAATATTGTACTTTTGGCCAGTAATTTGTTGACTAAAAAAACCCAAAAGTGAACATCGAATATACATACACATACAGTCTAGTGAAATCTAAAAAGGTCCCCACTGGCCTCATGAGACAGCATGTGTGACTGTCAAGGAGCCATCTTGGTCAGTCTTGAAGGTTGGGGTGTCTGTGGGCAACGAGGTGACCTCTACCATGCCTAGCCCAGTGTGAGGGACGCTAGTGTTCATTATGTGTCTTTGTAAATGTTTTATCCAGTCCTCCTGAACTGACAAGGGACCTTGGAAGACCAGGTCACAGAACCTGGAAACACAAAGAAATGCAAAACCAGGCAACCAGGTTATCTGGCAGCTTGAGACTGGGGAAAAATGAATTGGGGATTAAAAAAACAACAAAAAAAGCAAACACATTACCTGCAGGTGAGCCTGTACATTTCCTCTGGTGTTTGAGTTAAGGGCAGTGTCTTCTTTTTTGAGCCAGGCCTTGAGCGTGTCCTAACTGCTTTACAGTCAATCGCTGAAAGACAGAATTTCATTTACAGCCCAACATTAACACTACAGTATATTTAACATTATAATGGATGAAAATATTTGATGAACACTGGAAAATTGTCTAATGACATTTCAGCAAGAGTTCTTTGAATGGGCTTTGAATGTGTGGACGTTTTTGACTTTTGCTGTATTATGCATGGTCGAGTGTGGCTAAGAAAGGGCCCAAGATCAAAGTGTGATGATGTGCGCCTGCAGGAAAACTGGGTCCTGACAACTTGAAGCCACCAAGAGGTCGCTCTGCAATTAAAATCTCTGCTAAAGCTCCAAAAAGCTGATGCCCTCCTACATTCTTACCTTGGGGAGCACACAAATAACCACTGGTGGACTAAATATAACTAAGATTTGGACATCGCAGCTCCTTTTGGTTTCCAGCTACACAGTTTTATCAGGCTGAGATTTCTGCTGCTGTTGGTGCCTGAAAGTTTGTGAACCCTTTGCATAAATATGACCTGCTGCCAGAATAAGAGATCCCAGTTAAACAAGATAAAAAATATTACATCATTCCTTTTATTCAATAATCCAACGTTACATAAGAGAGGTAAAACTATGTGCTTTTTGCTTTTGCTCTAACATTCTTGCTAGGTTAGGGGTTAGGATTCTGACTTGGCCGCATAGTCTTTATTCTTCTTTAACCTTTAAGTACAAATATTAGCGATGAAGGTCATTGTATTGCTGCACGACCTACTTTCTCTCTCGAGATTTACATCGCAGACAGATGTCCTGGTTTTCCTTTAGAATTTGCTGGAATAATTCAGAAGTCATTGTTCCATCAGTGATGAAGAGGCATCTTGGCCTAGATGCAGCAAGCAAGGCCCAAACCATGATACAACCATCTGCTCCTCTCCCTGCCACGCACAGCTTTGCTGTTTGGTGTTCTCCTTTTAACAATTTAATGAACCTGAACATTTGCCAGCATGGAAGTGGTGTTACCCTGGGGTCCTTTATGATCATATGAACTACACACCTTGCTCTTGGGTGATCTTTGTGGGTCGACCACTCCTGGGGAGTGTAACAGTGGTCTTGAATATCCTCCATTTGTACACAATTTGTCTGACTGTGGAACGGTGGAGTCCAAACTCTTTTGAGATGATTTTGTAACCCTTTCCAGCTTCATGAGCATCAACAATCCTCTTCCTGAGTTCCTCAGAGAGCTCCTTTGTTCTTGGCATGATGCCGTTCCACAAACACAGTTAGGTTCTTTTTTTTTTCTTTTTCTTTTTTAAACAGAACAGGCGGTGCACTCACACCTGATTGTAATCTGGCTGATTGAAAACATCTGACTCCAATTTCAGATTAACTGATAATCCACGAGGTTCACATACTTAATGCTAAAATAATACATTTTAGGACTTGAAAATCTGAAGTTGTTTTTGGTCACATTTATGCAGAAATCTATTAAATTCTAAAAGGTACTTTTCTTTGGAGGTTTTAACCAACAGTAGAGCATTTTTTATAAGTAGATGCTCACTTTCTTTGCATTGGCTACACTTGAAAACAAATATTTTGAAGGTAATGCGATCTGATGTGATGCTAGTGTAAAAAGAAAGCAGAAGGAGACTTCTTTGTGGTAAATGCTCCAAGACCAAAGATTTTTTTTTACATTTTTTTTAATTTGAAGTGGAACTGCTACTAAAACTGTGGTCAACACTGCAGAAAACAGATTGGCTTTTGCAACTATTCCCAATCTTCCAAAAAGGGTAAAAGGAGATTATTCAGTACCAGGAGAAGCCAAAGAGTATGCACAGAGGAAGAATAAAATCACTTGTTTTGTGAGCCCAGCTGTTTTGAGTTTTGATGTTTTTGTTACTGATAAGACCTAGTCAGGAAGAAGGCTAAGACAAAATTCTGGCGTGAAACTGGATTAACAGTTTATGGGGACATAGTAGTGTGAATGGTAAGTGTAATTGTAAAGGTTTTAAGAAGAAAGCATACAGGGCGTAGTCTGACTAAAGATTTTACTAGTTGCACTTACTGGTTCCCTCGAGTAAGGCGATCCTTTTTCTTTTTGCATATGCCCGGAGGTGATTTGACAATGCAACACCACTGTGGAACGTTGCGTTGCAATGGATGCACACCTTCCTGTTGAATTCACCCTTCTCTGCGAAAAGACAAAATCAATAAGAAGAAAGTAAATACAGAGGTTTAGTGAGGTTTACTTATTCGTCAGAGGTGTTGATGAATTGTAGAAACAGACACTGGTAAGTTTATCATGTCTAAAATCAAGCTTTCAACAGTTTTCATCACATTTCAGCAAATAAGCTGTCTGTGACAAAAAAGAAATGTACTTGGAAATGCCTAAGTGTCAATACTTTATTTAATATTATACTATTAACTGCAAGGCAATAAAACAAGAATAAAGCTAATCTGTATTTCGTGTAACAGGCACTTCCGTTTCATCCACAATACAAGGTACAGTGGGGCAAAAAAAGTATTTAGTCAGCCACCGATTGTGCAAGTTCTCCCACCTAAAATGATGACAGAGGTCAGTAATTTGCACCAGAGGTACACTTCAACTGTGAGAGACAGAATGTGAAAAAAAAATCCATGAATCCACATGGTAGGATTTGTAAAGAATTTATTCGTAAATCAGGGTGGAAAATAAGTATTTGGTCAATAACAAAAATACAACTCAATACTTTGTAACATAACCTTTGTTGGCAATAACAGAGGTCAAACGTTTACTATAGGTCTTTACCAGGTTTGCACACACAGTAGCTGGTATTTTGGCCCATTCCTCCATGCAGATCTTCTCGAGAGCAGTGATGTTTTGGGGCTGTCGCCTAGCAACACGGACCTTCAACTCCCGCCACAGATTTTCTATGGGGTTGAGGTCTGGAGACTGGCTAGGCCACTCCAGGACTTTCAAATGCTTCTTACGGAGCCACTCCTTTGTTGCCCGGGCGGTGTGTTTTGGATCATTGTCATGTTGGAAGACCCAGCCTCGTTTCATCTTCAAAGTTCTCACTGATGGAAGGAGGTTTTGGCTCAAAATCTCACGATACATGGCCCCATTCATTCTGTCCTTAACACGGATCAGTCGTCCTGTCCCCTTGGCAGAAAAACAGCCCCATGGCATGATGTTTCCACCCCCATGCTTCACAGTAGGTATGGTGTTCTTGGGATGCAACTCAGTATTCTTCTTCCTCCAAACACGACGAGTTGAGTTTATACCAAAAAGTTCTACTTTGGTTTCATCTGACCACATGACATTCTCCCAATCCTCTGCTGTATCATCCATGTGCTCTCTGGCAAACTTCAGACGGGCCTGGACATGCACTGGCTTCAGCAGCGGAACACGTCTGGCACTGCGGGATTTGATTCCCTGCCGTTGTAGTGTGTTACTGATGGTGACCTTTGTTACTTTGGTCCCAGCTCTCTGCAGGTCATTCACCAGGTCCCCCCGTGTGGTTCTGGGATCTTTGCTCACCGTTCTCATGATCATTTTGACCCCACGGGATGAGATCTTGCGTGGAGCCCCAGATCGAGGGAGATTATCAGTGGTCTTGTATGTCTTCCATTTTCTGATGATTGCTCCCACAGTTGATTTTTTCACACCAAGCTGCTTGCCTATTGTAGATTCACTCTTCCCAGTCTGGTGCAGGTCTACAATACTTTTCCTGGTGTCCTTCGAAAGCTCTTTGGTCTTGGCCATGGCGGAGTTTGGAGTCTGACGGTTTGAGGCTGTGGACAGGTGTCTTTTATACAGATGATGAGTTCAAACAGGTGCCATTCATACAGGTAACGAGTGGGGGACAGAAAAGCTTCTTACAGAAGACGTTACAGGTCTGTGAGAGCCAGAGATTTTCCATGTTTGAGGTGACCAAATACTTATTTTCCACCCTGATTTACGAATAAATTCTTTACAAATCCTACCATGTGAATTCATGGATTTTCTTTTCACATTCTGTCTCTCACAGTTGAAGTGTACCTCTGGTGCAAATTACTGACCTCTGTCATCATTTTAGGTGGGGGAACTTGCACAATCGGTGGCTGACTAAATACTTTTTTGCCCCACTGTATACTCTTATTCTCTACATTTATGCTGATGAAACCTTAATTTCAACACACATGCACACTCACAAACACACAAAAAAATCCTGACAAAAAACAGCTGCTGCAAATCTGAGTTTTAGAACATGCACAAGCTTAGACAATTAAATTTAATGGTAGTCCAAAGCATTGTTACTTACCAGATATTTGGTTTGGCAGTGAAGATACAACTTTTGCTCCTGAATTGTGTTCACTGTTTGAAGAAACTGTTATCATGTTTCTGGATATCTGAGAGGATCCCTTTAGTCTGGCATCTTCCTGACACTTCCTTTTCTTTAGAATTCCTATCAAGGCAGTTGTGCCTGAGAACGAATTTTTAACATCCAAATTCGTCTCCTGTTGCCTTTGTTCAGATTCAATTTCTGCTAAAGAAAAGGTGGGTATCAGTGGTTTGGCTTCAGTGCAAACGCTTGAATCGGAATTACTTTTTATGATTCCAGTATGGGGCGATGTGAAACGATCAGCACTGGACAGCTTAGAAGAAGCACCATAGTGGAAATGGTTCCGTCTCTTTCCCACAATCTGAAGGGCCCTCTGGAACTCCTTCTTGTCCCTCATCAGCTCTCGTAGTAAAAGTAATGGGGATTTGTTTTTTGATGCAAAGCTTTTACCAAGCTTTTTGAGGTGGCCTCGTATGTGGTTTGACTGCCCAGTCCTGTTGTCAAACGAGTCCCCACATAAGGGACAAGAATGAATGCTCTTCACGGTCTCAGAGTTTGACTCTAGCTGTAATGCTGAGAGAAATAAAATAAAATTAGGCACAAAAACATTGCACCGTATAATATCAGACATTTGAACTTTGTAACACTGAACGACTTTTAATCTATAATTTAAATCCAGTTTGCAAGTTGGGTTTTATGTTTTATGCTCACAGTTCCTTCCACTGGTTTTATACAGGTATCTCAAAAGAATGACTGTCAAGATTTCGGATGCAGCTAGCTACTGTTGGCTAGCGCTTTGTCACATGGAATTACACAGCGGGTAGCTCTGCATGCTTTATTTGGCAGAGTTTTTACCCCAGAAGGCCTTCCAACTATTCCCATCAGGAAAGGCCAGATAACCAAAGGGGATTTGTGTCTCTGGCTGGAATCAACACAGTAATCTTCCACTTGCCCAGCAGATGTGTTAACCACTACACTATGGAGATGGACGCAGCCAGGCGGCTAACCACCCCCCACCAAAACAAGATGGAGAATTTGGAAGAAGGTAGCCCCACTAATTTTCACAAAGCAGTTCTTGAGAGTTTGTCAGTGTTGATTGTTACAGATACAACCTACTGACCTTTGACACTATAATGTTTACATATAAATTACCGTATTTCAAAATGCTTAAATTCTGCTGCACTGTTGGCTGCAGAAATCACCAAGACCAGAAAGAGAATCTTTAATTTTCTCTTGTTGCTGCTGATGTGGACAGAAGATGACACTGGATTGCAGTGACAGATCACAAACAATGGAAGCCTACAGTAGATTGTGGAGCGAACATTTCATTTGATCTAACCATCTTGCAGAAAACCCTATTTATAGATAGTGTACATTAGTGCTGGGCGATATGACGATATATATCGTGTGGACGATAGAAAAATGTCTATCGTGCCATTTGTCTTCTATTGTTTCTATCGTTTCTAACCTAGTTTTATAAATTATTATATAAAATATATCATTAAATAGCCTGTGGCAAATATATTAGTGTTGTCTTGTCACTATACATACTCTAACTTTATGCAAGAGAAAATAAAGTATAAAAAATCTGATATTTTTCGTAGGGGTGCAACAATACTTGTATCGGTATTGAACCGTTTGATATAGTGCTTTGAGTTTGGTACGCATATGTATCGAACGATACAAAATTTTAAATTTATTTTATCAACTTTTCTTCTGACGATGCTGTCTGTGTTGAGAGCTCAGTGGATCTGCGTTTGACTACTCCGCCTAGGCTGCACTGTCGAGCGCAGATCCACTGAGCGCAGCGCAAGCTAGCAAGACAGAAGCTAAGCTCGTTGCAACATGGCAACTGCCTCAACGCTACCCGAAACTGAACCTCCACCACCCTCATTCAGATCTGGAGTTTGGAACTGTCTTTGTTTTCATGTGAAGCATGACCCTGATGGTAAGCGCGTCATGGACGAAAGTAAACCAGTATGTCGGATGTACCACGCAATGCTCAATTACATTGGTGGGAACTACTGCGTTAGCGCAGTTAGCTCGTTAGCGTGTTGACGCCGTCCAGCCCCATGCACGGGGCGATCCGCGGTAACTCGTTAACGGAGATTTGCCGCGTTGTGGCGTTAATGTCATTTTAACTAGATTAACGCTGACAGCACTAGTGGGAACACAACGAATATGACTGCACACTTACGCCGACATCATCCTAGTGCAAAGACAAGTGGAAGCAGACAAGTAGAAGCAGACAAAAACAAGAAGCACGCATGCTACAAACTTTACCCGAGTCATTTAGACAGCCGTTAGCACATGATTCTCCTTATGGGGACCTGATATGTTTAATATGCTGCCGAGAATATAGCCCAGAAGAAGCGTATAGTATAGCTTTTATTTTGGAAAGAGCCATTTCTCTGTAATAAACTCTCTTTTCCAAAGATGAGTGATTTCTCGAACAGATAGATTTATTTATATTTTATTATTTTGTTGTTTCAGCAACATTAAATTTAAAAACTGTACTTTTGAGTTAAAATATATATTTATAATTTTAATAAATGACAAATTAAAAAGGCATGAACATTTTTTTGTATCGAAAATATATCGAACTGTGACACCCAAGTATCGAACCGAACCGAACCGTGAATTTTGTGTATTGTTGCACCCCTAATTTTTCGCAAAGAAACTCCGTCTTGTGGTTTTGCGACATGCTTTATGGTAACTCAAAACGATGGACGCGCGACAGGTTGCAGTTTCATGCCCGGACATGCAACAGGCAGAGACAGCTACAAAGGCAGCCCAAGAAGAAGCACTTTCACCGAAAAGAGGGGATACGTCTGTGATTTGGTTACATTTTGGGTTCAACAGCACCGACACAGAGCAGAAGACGCCCATTTGCAAGCTATGCTATAAAACTAATCCCGCACCCGATGGCAACACAACAAATCTCTTCTATCACCTACAGAAGGTACACAAAGGAAAACTCAAGAACCCAGAAAATCCAACCTAAACCAAGTTATGGAACAACGGAAGCAAGTTTGGAAAAGAAAAACTATAGCCAGCCGAAGATAAAGCAGTCTTTCGCACAAGGTACGCCGTTTGAGAAAACATCCCAGTGCCATAAACAAATCACAGGAGCCATCTCGCGTTACATTTGTAAAGGCATGGCCCCTGTTCATGTAATTGAGAAGGACAGCTTTCGTGACCTCGTCACCCTCTGCGCTCGCTGTTTACAGACTGCGTACTTTCCACATGACCACACTGGAGTCATGTTAGCCCAAGGTATGAGTCTGCCATTGATACATATTTAATGTGCATAAAGTACATTATGTACATATATACATGCATGTAGTACTCATGTGTGTATATATATATATATATATATATATATATATATATATATATATTAGTTTTACCAACATATAGAGATTGACAGACCACGTGACTTTCGCGCATTGCATGCCGGGAACTCGTGGCAAAACAATCCAAGTACCGCATCAAATGCAAGCATTTGCAGCACCGCAAAACGTTCATTCTCCGGTTCCAATACCTTCTTGCTTTTCCTTTGTCCCCCAAAAAAGTTATGTACAAAACGAAGGCGAACAATGCCGGTCCGTACAAAGACAGACTTGATGAAAAGTCAAAGAAAAGATACGAGGAAAAAAATCAAACGACTGAAAGGGTCAGACCCTTACGAGCACACAGAGTGGACAAAATACATTAGCGTGCTGCCCAACTTTCACCACGCTCATATTTATAATTATACGGTTCTTGGAGTGAGTGCACACACTCATGAAGTTTAGTAACTTCAGGTCACTGCAACAAGCCCAGGTACAGTTTACCGATGGATGGGTACAGGACCTTGAAATGCACCGTGTAGAACGAAAGACCATCGTATGAACAAACGTAAGTTTACCAGTCTCACAAATCGTCTTCATAAATACACATTCGTTAACCGTTTATTAATAGGACCTTTGAGCTCAACGGTAATTAATTAGTAATGGAAATAATTTCTGGTACGCATTACAGAAATGTAGCAGTGACAATAATATTGTATGCTGTAATCGTACTGGGCAATTAGTGATACAAAAAAACCTGTTTTACCCTGTGAATAAAAGTATATGTTTTTGCCAATGTACCATGGTAATAACAGAAGTGAAACGCAATATTGTGTCAGGACAATTCACTATTTATGCACAATAAACAAAGGAGCATAGCGCGACAATTTCTGTTCAGCGCCAGACTTGCTTGTAACCTATATCACCAATTATGTTATGAAAAGTATTAACTACTACAAAACACTGACCTTTTTGGAAATGCTTTGGAGCAGACTAACATGTGAGCTGGAGTGCTCTGGGATGTTATATTTGGTCTTTGAATGGCTGCAATCCAGGCCATCCGTCGGCTCTTTGTTACTTCGGAAACATGGCTCGAACAATTTCTCTTCAACAACGTAATCCAATAACAACTGATCTCTTTACCCGTCGGCTTCCCGTGGCTGTCATGCAGTTAATAATACAACAGCTTCTTGCCATTTTTTGTGTTTCTTTTTAATCGCTGTGTAATGTAATTTCAATTGAAAGCCTGCGTCCGCTAGTACCTCTTGCCACGAGTTCCCAGAATCCTTTGCGGTTTTACCCCTGAATGACGTCACATTTTCAATCTCTATATGATATGCATGTTAGTAAAACAAATATTTTCATCTACTGTTCTGGCTGTAGTAATTCCGAGTGACCCCTAATTAAGAATTAATGTGTCTAGGTCTTTGTCAAACTTTTCAGAGAATAACTGGAAACATTGTGGTAATATTGCGGTATATTGTGATATAAAATAATTCATATCGTGATAAATATTTTTTACATATCGCCCCGCACTAGTGTACATAACTAATTATTGCAGTTAATAACTGGTCAGTAACAACCAGTCACTAGAGAAAAACTCCAACCAATTGGCGAGTGGTACCTTCAAATTAATTTGATTAATCTGTTGATGGTTTAGTTTTTGGAACCACATTTTGAGATCTCCTGCAGTATCTGTTACAACTCGGCAAGAGCACATTTTAACAGTAGTAATAAGGAAAGCTGTAATGTACAAGAGTTTTTCTTTTAAAGAAGAACATGCAATAAGCAAGTACCTTTTTTCAATCGGCGTAATGCTGACATCTTCCGTCGAATTCGCGGCCTTCTGTCTTGACAAGCCACCTGCTCAGGAGGCACAACATGGCGCGCATTGTAGCTGAGCCCTACCCTATGAAGATGCCCTCGGACATGATTTGACAATCCAACACCTGACTCAAATACTGCAGGACAATAAGGACAGTTCTTGCGGTCCGATTCCAACTCTGACAAATCATCTCCGAAGGACTCTCCCAATGGTATTTGGTGGGCTTCAAAGGTTTCTTGAAACACTTCTGTTTCTATGCATTCTTCTTTGATTTCAGGGTCAGTCTGCTCTTGCTCTTCAGTCTTTATCTTCTCAAAAAGCCTTTTAGATGCTTGAAGGGCACCCCTCATAGACATTCTTCTGCTATATGTGTAAATGATGTTTTGTTTTTCTTTTTTGATGCCATTGTCAGAAAGGTTACTGTTTGCATCTGTATCTTTAAACTGGAAAATATCCCTTTCATCATAGTTGGCCACTTCTTCAGGATTGACTTTTTTCGGACTTGGCAAAGGTTTTGGTAAGATAAAGCATGAGTCTTGGTCGGAGGTGTTGCGATATGGGGTGGACATCTTTCTTTTAGATGGTGTCTTTTTGACTGTCGAGGGATCTATAGTCACACTGGAGCCATTTGGGGATAAAGTTGATTCTTCATCCTTGACTGTCAATGTTTCAAGCAACTCATCACAACCATCTTTGTCACTGTGCTGAACAGGTTTACTACAATTATTGCGTTCCTTCTTCTGCTCTAAACTCTTTTTTCCATGTCTTTGTCGAGACAGGAGAACATTAATAGATTTGTCCAGTTTTGACTCTGTTACTTGAGACCTGGGGCCTCTCTTAAGCTTGCTATTTCTGAATAAGTCTGAAATGTCACTGGACCCATTAGGTGAACAAGCTCTTTTAGAGGCAATCTGATTTTTGATAGAGATTTTAGATGTAAACTCTGCATCTTCGACAGGAGTTTTACAAGTAGGCACTTGCTGCTCCTTACCTAGTTGTGCGTTTTTCTCTCTATGCTGTGCGGCTTCATATTCTTCAAAACTTTGTTGATGGCGTCTGAGAAGGTGATTCTTAAAAACAGTTTTGCTAAAAGCTCTATAAGAACAAATATCACATGAGAATATTCCATGATCATCCTCCTGCACTTGCTTTCTAACCGTAATAACAGTGTGCTGCATAATGTCATGTCTCCTAAGGTCATTTTCACTAAGAGTCCTGAAGCTACATTTGTCACATCTAAACTTTCTCTTGTCCTTCTCATGTGTCTTTGCATGTTGAACAAATGTGTTTGGGCAATTTGTTCCAAATGGACACTGAGGACAGAAAAACTTAGCGTTTTTATCATCTTTTTTCCGATCATTCACACCTTTGATCTCTTCAGTAAGTCTTGTTCTCTTGTCCTTATGGATGGACATGTGGTCAATAAGCAAACCACTTTGTCTGAAAGACTGGCCACACTCTCGGCATATGAAGGGCTTTGGTGAAATATTGGGAGGTTCAACATGAGACTTCATATGACGATGCAAATGATGTTCTTTCTTAAATATAAGTTTACATTTTGAGCATGGGTAACAGGACGGCTTCCCCTCTGAATGAGAATTTATTGTGAGTCTTCCCTTCAATGGAGAAAGTCCGTGTTTCATGTTGTTCTCATGCGAATTCCTTGAAGGTCCATTGTAAAGAATTTCCTTGATGGCCTTTACTGTTCCATTTGGATACTTTGAAACTTTTCCTGTTGGTGATGACTGTGACTTAGAGAATTTCCTTGACTTTCTGACTTTTCTGACAGGAATGGAATCTTCTTGGCCTTCAGCCTCAGACAGTTCCTCAGATGACTTGGGGCTCAATTCAGGGTAAAGGTCTTCTGAAGGATCTACCATCACAACCATGTCCATTTTCCGTTTCCTTCTCCTTTGGCTATTAGCAGGAGAGACTTCCTCTTTAGTCTCCTCACCAGGGGAATCACTATGGTTTTCCCAAAGAAACTGCATAAACTCTTTGTGTGGGTCCCAATTTAGGTCACTGGTGCTACTGAAATTATCCAATGAGTTCTCAGGTGACTCATCAAATCCCCAAATTCCTGCAGTGTCGATTTCATGTACAGTTTTTAGAGGCGTGATACTCTTTTCCTCCTCTTTTTCAGAGGAAATGCTATTTAGTTCATGGGCTTGTGTAGCCTGATGGGAAGAAGGTCCATTTCCCAAGCCAACCGGAGACAACATATCTTCATTCGACAGAACATCAAGGACATTGTTTTGTTTTGGGGAAGGCTTGCCAAAGGAATCAGTGCAAGCAGCGGATTCTTGCGCCATTCTCACTGGTTCCTGTAGGAGTGTGAGGGCATTGATCTCAGGATCTGCATCTTTGTCATCTTCATCAACACCTGTCAGACATGACATTTCTGCTGCCATGACCTAAAAAAGAAAAGACATTCTTAAATATACTCACTAACAAACAACTAAATAGTATAGTATTATTCAGTTCAAACCTCTGCCCTGAAAATAGACCATTGGTCTGGAAATTATGTAGCTTTTTTGACTTCCTCTTCATAGTACACACATATTTGTAAATAAAAGAAAACTTCTGTGTTAAAAAATTGTATGGTAATTTTTTTAACATCATACGTGAGCTATTGAGGTCACATGAGGCAAGGTGTGCATGGGGGATTAAATCAAGGATCACGTTAGAATAGTAAACTATAAGTTAATGCTCTCATACAGGTATTTTCTAACCAACTATTTTCTAACCATTCATTCATCGATCCATTTGCTACCACTTATCCAGCCAACAAAGAAACCTAGATCTCCCTCTCCTCAGCCACTTCCTTAAAGTGTTCCTATGACAGTCAAGACATATAACCTCTCCAAGGACATGTCGTTCTTCCAGGACATGTCCTTTTTCCAGGACATGCCCTTCTTCCAGGGTATGTCCTGGAAAAAGGACATGTCCTGGAAGAACGACATGTCCTTGGAGAGGTTATATGTCTTCTTCCAGGACATGCCTGGAACACCCAGGAGACACTATAATCAGATGCCCAAACAAGCCCCTTAGTGGTTCTACTCTGAGTCAGTGAATGACCCAGCTTGTCCCTGACCTGGAGTGGGTATTCTATCCTTTTCTGACTGAGAACCATGGCCTCAGACTTGTGTTAAGTGTTAATTCTCATTTCTTCCAATTAACACTGGGCTGCAAACTGCTTCAATGTGAGCTGGAGGCAACCACTTGATGAAGCCAATAGAACCACACTGTTTACAAAAAGCAGAAGCCACCAAGGTGAAAGCCTTCCGGCACCTGTTGTTTCCACCTGGAGATTCTGTCCGTAAAAATTAGAATAGAAACTGTGACAAGCCCCGGTGAAGTCCAACACCCACTGGAAACGAGTCCGGCTTATTCCCAGCAATGCAAACCAAGCATTTTGTTTTTCTTTTGGTACGATAACAAGGAGCAAAATGACTATGTTTTTCCATCACATTCATGGGTGAAGGGAGCAATGCTGTCATCCATAGGCCCTTTCCACTGGGCATATGGAGAGCCAATGGAAAGGGGTTTTCCATTGGCTCTCCATAGGCAAATACCTCAGCAAATGGACACAACTACAAAACCATGTTAAGCATAAATCTATTAACAGTTGCTTACTACAGTACTAGTCACAAACATGCCAGGGATGGTTACTAGCTAGCTATAACTTAGATATTCATCATGTAACTTATTATACTAATAGTCAAGTATAAAATATATATATATACACTGGTTAAAACCGGATGTTTTTATCAGCATGTCAATATTATTGGCCAAAATTTGCCATTTGGAAACCTATCAGTATCAGTATTCATAATGGTCGATAATTTAAAAACTCGAGAGATGGGAGAAACACCCTTCTTGCTATGAATATTGACATCACATAATTTTTCTGCCTCTCTAACCTCTCTAAACACAAAGTAGGGCAGGGCATAAACAATTAAGTAAATACCCTAACAGTTGTTGTCTGTGGTTAACTGTTTAAGGAAAAAACAATATGGCAACATATTGGAACATCGATTTTTTAACTCACCAAACAAAACATTTTTGCAATCTTGAAGTAACACTTAAATTGCACATTACCGTTAGCTAATATTTTTGAACTTTTTCATACCTCGCTGCACAGGAATAAATGTTTATTTTGAACCTCAAGGGCGTAGGTAGGAAAAATGGTGCAGTAAGCATAGAATCCGCAAGAAGCTGCTGCCAAACAGCAAACAGAGCTGGGGTCATTAATCAACCGGAAGAACATTATTCATTTAATTCAAAAGCTTCTTTCAGATTGGAAACCATTCCTGACACAACCCTGTGTCTCCACCCATTTTTTTGCATGTTAGGCAAATGTGTTAACCACTACACTGCTGAGCCACTAATTGTTGTTTTACTGAGTATTTTGACTATTCATGTCATTTTTCAAAGTAAAACACAATTACATTCTTATAAATAGTACTTCTTTATCTTACACATTAGGTGAATGAATGGGTTAGGTTTTGGACTAAAGCCAAAATTCATCTTAAATTTGCCAAAAAAATTGTTTTTTGACACTAGCCAAGAGAACCAAGAGAACAAACATTTAATGGTAAAAATCATTAACAGGAGCCCAGAAATGCAAATATAGATCAGTGGTAGTTAGCATTGTCTGTACATGCAGCTTGTAGCATGCTTTAGCAGATAGTATAAACTTGACAAAACAGGAAACTGTTCAAAATAACATTGAATATTTATATTTTTAAATGTGCAATTTGTAGTTCTTGGTTATTTAGATGTATAAAGTAAAGCGTTTGGCTATGCTACCAGAGTTGACTTCATGGCTCAATCAGCATTTACTGTCTACAAAATAAATAAAACTAAATACAAAATACACTCGATCCTTAGCTTAGATAATTAATTCTGGTCATTGTTAACACCACAAGGTCGAAGGAGCGAGAGGTGTTGTTTTTGAAGGGCAATAAAAGTGTCATACCAAGTGAATGCTTCTGTGGCACACAAAGGTGATCCTAACATGTACGTAGCAGCACCAAATCTGCACAGGGATGGACCTTATAAATGGCTTTTGGTGAGCGGTGTTGGATTTTGTATAGAGCTGAAACTTTCAGCACAGTTGTTCAGGTACATGCCAGCCCACGACAGTTGGTGTCAGTTTCAAATATGCCTTTTTTTCAGAGCAAATATGATCATCTAGACAAATGTTCCGTTGAAGGATCATTACATTTCTTTGACGTTTATATCACGATGTGTTGCTGGATGCTGCTTGCAGGAGCTGCAGACCATTCCATTAAGGCTGTTCCACACCAAAACCTATTCCTCAGGCTAAAATCCAGCTAATGACAATCGTTACTCGCTACTCATAATACAAACACCATTCCAAATGATGAAAAACAAACAAACGTTACCTCTGAGCGGTGTGGATGAAAACAGGGCGCAATTTATACGCTGCATTGAATAATTTCTTACTTTCGTCTTCCATCTATTTCACAGTCGCCATTTTCCTGTGGTGGTCTGGTGTGGGACAGATCATTTCTTTCGTACGGGTAATCGTACACGTAATTTACTCTAGTGTAAGAGGACAAACTTTTATCCAAATAATTACGTTTAATCCTGTGACTGTTTTATATTACAGCTATAGCAATAGCTCATGTTTTCGTCAAGTATTATTTCGTCGCGTATTGTTTCGAGTCGGCCTCATGCTCCCCCGAGAGATTTGTAATGGTTCAGTCCAGATAGGAGGCATAAAAGCAGAGTTAATGACCATCTCTTTTGGGTAGCAGATTTTTGGGGGGGCTTGATGTCGTATAATCACAGTTTTAATTGATAAGATAAATTGATAGGTTTGGTTTGGATTATTTTAAGCACACATCTGGTTTTGCTTTTTAAAGTTGCTACTGACGCACAGACAGGAATTGTATGCCAACACAGGAGAAATGTTAGCACTACCCCCCCCCCCATGGTTGTCTTCTCTTGGGTCTTTGTTGCGTTTGTAGCCGGTTATTAGCTTAGTTCTGTAACTCTCTACCTCGTAGTTTAAAGACTTGAGACACATTTTTTAAACATACGCGACAAAATATAAAAATTAATCCTGTAACCACTCTTATACCTGCCCCTGATTGTTTATAAGGGCATTTTTCTACAGCTGAGTTCAGCACTGTCAAAAGGAAAACGTATTAATAAAACTATTGTCAGTCACTGTGGAGTGAGGTCAGGGGGTTAAACTCAGGCCTGACTAAACAATGTCTTCGTATCTGCAGAGTAATGTCTGTTATCACAGGTGGGTATACAGTCATCATTTTAAGAAAGACATTGTTTTTAACTTACCTAAGCGGTGAACCGTCAAAATGTCTGCATAATTTATTGTGATTAGCTGGTTCTTACATGTTAGCTAAACTAAAGCTGCCGACACTTCTTTTGTCCTTAACATAACAGCCTAGAAAAGTAATAATGTAAGCATTTTGCTCTTAAACACCTTCATTTAAATGCAAATGAAATGCAAACTGATTGTATGTTGCTTTGTTCAGGAGGTGAGCTGTCATGCTGTAAACATTTTCAAGAAATCTGTTAATAACTTGTATTAGCTTAAATGCTAAAGCGATATCAACTGGATTATGACTAACACGAGGGCTGTGCAAAAGGCCTTTGCTAGGAAAGTGGGCAGTAGGTGCAGTGATTTATTGAAACATGTTCAAACGTACATGGAAATGCAGTATATAAGGCAAAAACAAAAAAACAGAGTTCATATAATTCTAACGTGCTTGAAAGTTGATATTTGACCACCTTTATTCTTCATCACAGCCTGAACTCACTTAATCAGAATCAGAATACTTTATTAATCCCTGGGGAAATTACGTAGCATTAGGCAGGTAGAATTAGGCACCTTTCCTGTAATTTCTCTAAGTAGTCTTGCTAGTGCTCCAAGCTTCTCGAAGGACATTCAGAGGTCGTCTTTGGATGTTAGCTGCCTTCTGTTCTCTGTCAAGATGATCCCACACTGCTTCAAAAATGTTGAGGTCCAGGCTCTGGGGAGGAGAATCCATAGTGTGATAGTGTGCCATTGTGTGTGTGTGTGTGTGTGTTTATATACAGGTATGCTTTTACTTCATCTGCAGTGTGTTTGGGATCATTGTCATGTTCAAAAAATGAAGGTGTTGTCAATCAGACGCTTTCCAGATGATATTGCTTGGCGAATCGAAATTAGGTCATGACTTTCAGATACTGTTCATGTGCTATAGATAGTTTTGTTGGCCTTATACTTCTTCTTTTGTCCTCTGCTTGCCCAGTTTACTATTTTCCTTAGGAAAATACTGCACACAGTACTGAGATCTGATGCATTTTCAGCTAACAGCTCGTTGGGAAGCACCTTGTTGATGCAATAATTTTATTTTAATGCCTGCCAAACTTTGTGATCTTTGGTATTTTTTGTACTACAGAAATGTAAAGAAATTATTTGCTGACCAGCTGCTAGTAACAAAGTGCCTAAAGATAGAATTTAAAATAGGTTCTTTTGTAAATTGTCTGTTATTTGTAGACACAACACTGGTACCCTTTCATGCTTCAGTGAGTCATAGGTTATTTTTAACTGGCTTAACAAACAACAACAAAAAATTCGTAAAATGGTCAGGTACAAGGACTGGACTGAAAAAGCACCCAATGTCCAAAGGAAAACTTTGAAACACCTTCAGATGTTTGTTTTTTTTAATACCAAGAAAATCTGGAATCAAAATATTTTTAATAATGAGGGATGGCTCAAGATTATAGCACAGAACTGTATATTAAAGCTAAATCATTCCCATGTTATCTGCCCAATGCTATGATACTGTGGGGATTGAAAACTTTAAGGCCATAAGGGCATAAACATGGTATAACTACATCATTAAGAGGCTTGATTGAGTCATGAAACAAAAATGAAGATAAACCTGTTAGCTCTGTGTTAATCTTTACCACAAACCAAAGTCCTTTGGTTGGCAGCAACAATGGCAGTTTCCCCACATTCTCTAATCTAGGTTTTATAGCGAACAGGTCAGTTGTGCATATGCATTTGTCAAATCTCTATTTTCTTTCCTCTTAATCATTTACCCCTAAACCGGTTTGTATTCAAATTCAGTGAGTACATAGCTGTATTATCTGATGAGATGTTGGACTCTGATGACTGCACCTTGGCCTTGGATGGTCTGTTTTTTGACAAACCCGCTGTCCATGAAGTGTAAGTACAAAAAGTGTCCCACTTATTCCCTTTTGTCTTTACTCCTGTAATCTGAATTATTCTTTTTGACAGAAAACCACTGCACCAGGAGGTCAGTCAATGGCAGCTGGAAGAGCCTCCATCTCTTACTCATATTCCAGCCACTCAGGATATACAAGAGGAAGCTGAATCGCTCTCTACACGATACAGTATGTTGTGCTCAGGATTAGGTTGAATTCCTTTTCACTTGACTTGAGTAAACTGCTCAGTATCAGGCCAATTGAAGCCCTACTAAATTTAACTCTGTGACTCACTGACTCAGTGGCTTGAATAGGCTTGAAAGCATTCCCAGTTTTCTTTGACTTTGCATAAACAAATCTGAATCTGGGTCTTATGATATATTCAGGTATAGATGGAAAGGTTAATTCCCCGATGTTAACTTTGTTTAATCTAATCAAAGCACTGAAGGCGGCTTTATTAAATTTTTTAGAGGGAAACGCATCACAGCTACCAGCAACTTGGATTCAACTCTTTCTCATTCTTCAATGTGACTTGCAGGTTTCTCAGAGGCAACCCATAAGTTTCAGCCTCTTTTTAAAGGATCTGCTGGCCTTAAGGTTCTACCTTCAGCAATCAGCAGTTCCTGCAGTTTTAACAGTGATAAGAAAGAGACTGAGAAGACTAACGGAGGTAGCAGCAGCAGCACCAGCCAATGCGATGGCCTCCAGGGAGGTGAAGGGTTCAGGGATTACTCTCAGGGTGGTTGTCAGAGTGGCAGAGGTGGCGATGAAACCCTGCAGGACTCTGGTCATGTGGGCCTCAGCAGATGGTTGTCTCAGGACTGCAGCAAAAGCCTGCCTCTACGGACAAGGAAAGTCTTAGTTATGTGCACATTGTTTTCAGATATTTACTGTGTTGCATGTGTTTAATGATGAGTAGAAACGTAACAGTTCCTTGTTTTCAAGGCGTTTTAACTGCAGACCCATCACTGTGACCCATGTGATGCCATAAAAAGCAAGTCAACTCTTTGCTGATCTGCGTTATATGGCCCGTGGGATGTTTAAACTAACAGGATTACTATCATTCACTCTATAAAACACACATTTCCATTTTTTTATACATGTGTACCGTAGTGCTGATTTACTCTTTAATCTCTGGACTCATAATAACACAAGAAGATGCTAAGCTATCCTCCATGTTAGCCTTGTTACCTGATTGTGCAGCCCCCTAACAGTCTAATCTGCTTCCACCTCTCTTCTCTTTCATTTCTTTATTTCCTCCTCCTTCCCACAACAGCTTGTTCAATATTCAGGTGTATACCAGTGGAGGTGACTCTTTAAACACAGGTGACCTCAGTAGCAGTGGCGGCAGCAATCAGACAACATCCAGACCTCAAACTTTTCTCAGTCAGGTTACCATGGCGACAGCGCCTCCTCCTCCTCCTCTTCCTCTTCAGCCGCCACGGGCGACAGTTGGCTGCGCAGCTCCTCCTTTCCCCTCCAAGCCCACCCTCTCACCCCCTCCCATGGGTTCATCTGCAGCGAGCGGCCGACCCCCGCAGCAGGCGGCACATGCAGAGACGCAGGACAAGGGCACAAAGAAAGGTTTCGTTCCGCCCATGACGCCTCGGCCGCTCCTAATCCAAGGTGTTACACTGCACTGATATACTGGCAGGTTGACGCTGCGCTCACTGTGTAGGAGCTCTTTAAATACAGCTCATATAGCTTCTGTAAAGTGTTGCAGCTCATCAACATGCCAATGTCTGGCCATGGTAGCAGCTGCCATGGTGTATTTGGGTGTGATGAGGTGAGCTCTGCCCATTGATTGCTCCAGTGTAATGAAACATACTGGTCACTAGGTGGTGAATAGTAGATGCAGTGGACAGGAACAATAGAGGCCATTTTAACCCATTGTAGTCTGCAAAGAATCAGCAGATTCTCTTTCGTCACAAATGTACAACACTACCAAATGCTGCATATTCAATTCAATGTGTAATTGTTTCAATGAAAATCTTGCATTAATGAAAATTTATAATGTCTTAAATAATATTGTCATTTCAGGATCTTCTGGATCTGGAGTTTTGCGCCCAGTTTCAGAAATACGTATCCTTTTTCTTGTTCAAATTGACACAATTTGAAGCTGTTAGGTAGTGTCTGAATCAAAGTGATGTTTCCTAAAACCTGTTACACAGCATTTAAGTTCAGATCTGTCTTCAGTGAGTTTCCCTTTTTCAATTACGTTCAGTCCAAAGCTCTGGATGATGTAAGCATTTGTTTGTAAATCTGCATACACAGAAATCATGAAAAACACATCTGGTTAAATGTAAATTTACACCTGTGTAAATGTAAACTACCCCTGGCACTGTGTCCTCCAGTATATGTGTGTTTGGTCTGTCTGCAGGTTCTTTATACAAATAAAAACTTTGTGGCCTGTGCTCCGACTGGATCTGGTAAAACAGTGCTGTTTGAGCTGGCAATCATTCGCCTGCTAATGGAGACACCAGAGCCCTGGAGAGATGTCAAAGCTGTATATAGTGAGCATGCAGTATTATTGGCTATAAGCTGCTAAATCCCACTGCTCATTCACATTTATTCAGTGCTTTGAAATGGCACACCTAGCTATAATCACACACAGGGGCTTTGAATATGTGTGTTACTTTCACCATGTTCTGATTTTTTTACTCCAATAATTTTTGGGGGGAGGATTTTTGACTTATGAAGCTCTCGTATAAAGAATCCATTGTTTGTTTTCACCAGTGGCCCCTATCAAAGCTCTCTGCAGTCAGTGCTTTGAGAGCTGGAAAAAGAAGTTTAGTCCTCTGGGGCTGACCTGCAAGGAGCTGACTGGTGACACAGAGATCGATGACTTCTTTGAGATTCAGGACTCCCACATCATCCTGACCACACCTGTATGTGACAATATGAAGCAGCATAATTATGCAAATGCAAAATAAAGGGTAGAAAAGGAGGGGAAATGTAAAATAAGATGTTATGTCTTAGTTAAATATTGTTATATTTCTATGCATCATAGATTGATACATGATCATTTATATTTTTAAGGAAAAGTGGGACAGCATGACCCGAAAGTGGAAGGATAACTGTTTGCTGCAGCTAGTTAGGCTCTTCCTTATCGACGAGGTCAGTGTGTTTGTCACATATTTTGCTCACAGAACCGTTTTTGGATGTTACTTCTTGCCTCTTTATTTTCCTGCACAGTGGGGGATGCACTGGCTACTTTGTGTCTTAGGATAGAACATTGCACGATAGCACATAATTAGCCTCTGCCCTCAGCACTTTATTTTACTTGAGGTTATCCATTAAAAATGATGGAACATCTTGTTCCTGGAGTCTCTATTATGGGAGTACACAGACACTGGCCTAGTTCCTTTAGACTTGCACTCATTTATGTTAATAATAAAACATAAAGATTGATTTTGTATTTTACGTGCATACAAATATCCCTGAGCCGTTTCCACACATGAAAAATATTTTTGTACCAGGTGCATGTCGTGAAGGATGCAACCCGCGGTGCCACGTTGGAAGTGGTGGTGAGCAGGATGAAGGCAGTACACACCTTCAGGACTTCACAGTATCCAGAGGCCAGCCTCTCTATGAGAGTTGTGGCTGTGTCTGCTACCATACCCAATGTATCTGATGTAAGCACCCGCTGTACCTGTTTGCATTGTCTCTCATTTGTAGATCAGTAACTTGTGGATTCTCAAACTTCCTGCTTGTTTTTAGATAGCAGACTGGCTGTCAAATGAGAACGGCCCGGCCATATATCTGGATATGGATGAGAGCCACCGTCCGGTGAAGCTAAGGAAGGTGGTGCTGGGATTCCCCTGTGGTCCAAATCAAACTGAGTTCAAGTTTGATTTGGCACTTAACTACAAGATAGCCAACATCATACAGACGTACGCTGAGCAGAAGCCTGCACTTGTGGTGGGTTGTAAAATGTATCCAAACTGCATGTTGTTTATGCTTTCTTTCTGAACATGACAGAAGATGCAGGTTTTTGGGTTTTTTTGCCTCATTATCTGAAAATTGTGTCTTGTAGTTTTGCTCTACAAGGAAAGGAACTCAGCAGTCAGCCGCAGTTCTGGCTAAGGATGCTCGATTCATCATGAGCATCGAGCACAAGCAAAGGTTTGATGTTCAATCATCCGCAGTGAAACATCCGCGCACGTGCAAGTTTACAGAGCAGGCTGTTCTGATTGAACTTGTGTGATCTGCTTGACTCTGCAGGTTGATGAAATATGCAAACTCCATTCTCGATTCTAAACTGAGAGGTAAGGTATCTGAAACATGTTATCAGTGGTACTTTTTAAAAGAAAAATGACCTTGGGGCCTCCTTTAGTGGTTTGCAATGTGCTCAGTGATGCTTTGTAGTTTCAGTTTCAACATCCTCTCGACACAAAATAAAGTCTAAAGAAATGAGCTTGAAGAACTTGAATGGCCTGCACAGAACTCACAGATCTCGTTTGTATCTAACTTATGTACGATGAATTGGAGAAAACACATTCAATAATGCAGATGTTGCATTTGGTCATATTTATGTGAGTTTTGACATTGTCGACTGATGATTATGTGACACATTGGTGTATGGCCGAAAAGTAACAAGATGACAAAGACACTTGTAGTGCAGACACAGTGTATATAGAGTGTAATCAAAGGAGCTTGCAAAGAAAAGCGTCTGGACTTCTTTAAGTTGCTTGAAGACGTTTCACCTCTCATCCGAGAAGCTTCTTCAGTTCTAAGGTCAAATGGTGGAGAGTCCCAGATATAAACCTAGTGGGAGTGACCCCCCACAGAGGGACAAAAGGACCCCCTGATGATCCTCTAATCACATGAGCCAAGGTGTGAAACTGGGTGTGGGACCCAATCAGCCAGAGTTTCGGGTGTGTTCATTGTGAAACCTGGCCCCACCTTATCATGCGAATTCCTGAGGTCAGCTGGCCCAGGATGTGAGTGGGCGTTAAGGCGTCTGGGAAGGGATCTCAAAACTGGATTATAGATGGCAGAGAGTTGGTGTCGTAAACCCCGCCTCTGTTCAAAGATGGTCGCTCACAGTGGACATAGATGGCTTCTTTCACTCCTCTTTCAAACCATCTGTCCTCTCTGTCCAAAATGTGAACATTGGCATCCTCGAAAGAGTGTCCTTTATCCTTAAGATGCAGATGGACTGCTGAGTCTTGTCCTGTGGAGGTGGCTCTTCTGTGTTGTGCCATGCGCTTGTGAAGTGGCTGTTTGGTCTCTCCAATGTAGAGGTCTGAGCATTCCTCGCTGCACTGTACAGCATACACCACATTGTTAAGTTTGTGTTTTGGCGTTTTGTCTTTCGGGTGAACCAGTTTCTGTCTGAGTGTGTTGCTGGGTCTGAAATACACTGGGATGTCATGCTTGGAGAAAACTCTCCTGAGTTTCTCTGATACACCGGCTACATAGGGGATGACAATGTTGTTGCGTCTGTCCTTCTTATCCTCCCTCGCTGGTGTCTGGTCTTCTTTTCTGTGCCTCTTTGCTGACTTTAAGAACGCCCATTTAGGATAGCCGCACGTTTTGAGTGCTTCCTTTACATGTGTAAAGGAAGCACTCAAAACGTGCCCCCCCCGAAGAAAATACAGTTTCAGCTAAATAAGCTGACACAACACACTCACTTTCACTGCACACAGACAAATCGTGCTTAACTTGTGTGTAACCCCGTTTATTGAAAACTTTGTGTTTTGAATATGCAATATGTCAAATGTCTAACATAACTTTGTGGTAACTTTGTTTGCGGCCCAGATTTGGTGGCGTTAGGAGTCGGCTACCATCACGCAGGAGTTGACTTGTCTGATCGGAAGTTGATAGAAGAAGCCTTCACTATGGGAGACCTGCCTGTCCTCTGTGAGGCACAGTTTTATCCTGCGCTGTGAAGTAATATGTTACCACACAAGTGTGCAACATGATACTTTTTTTTCCCTGTCACACTGCTGACACAAACAGGAAGGACAAGTACCACAGTAATTGTTTTTGCACATCAGCTCCTTGTACCAATCACAGGGTTGTGTCAAAAATAACTTAGGTTTCTGTACAACAATAAGAAATATTGTTATTTTGATGGTAATAGTATATATATTTAAGATGATATACTTCATTTGTCTTAAAAGTGCTGAAATTGTGTGACAACAGCCAAAATATGAAACGTATCCTGTACAAATAGCAGCTAATTAATTTGAACAAAATGCAACAAAACAAAAATGAAATAATTTAAAAAAAACTAGAAACAGAAGCAACAGTGAGAGCTCAGTGAATAAACATTTAAGCAAAAGATAAAATATATTTTTTGGGCAGCACGGTGGCATGGTGGTTAGCACTGTTGCGGCACAGCAAGAAGGTCCTGAGTTCAATTCCACCATCAGGCCGGGGTCTTTCTGTGTGGAGTTTGCATGTTCTCCCCGTGTTTGCGTGGGTTCCCCCCGGATACTCTGGCTTCCTCCCACCGTCCAAAGACATGCAGCTTGTGGGGATAGGTTGATTGGAAAATCCAAATTGCCATTAGGTGTGAATGTGCGAGTGAATGTGAGTGCGAATGGTTGTCTGCATAGGTGAAGACAATAAGGGAGTCACACAGGAAATAACAAGAAGACTAAACACAAAGAGCAGAAAACTCACCGAACGTGAGACGAAAGCAAGACTAGCGGAATAAACCAGAAATACAGGAAATAAACACAACAACAAAGATAACAAAAACTCCATGAATGAATACTAAACTAGACAAATACAAACATTAAGAAAAATATGGAAAACTCAACCCAACGATGCTAGTAATGATAACTCTGGAATAACAGTGAAAAACAAAAAACTCCAACTATCCTTAGATCATAACAAACTGAGCACTAGTAGAATAACTTAACCAGTCTTCTGTTTTATTTTATGGTGTCTCAATTTGTGTTTGCTCTCTCCTAGTTACCACCAGGACTTTATCCATGGGGGTAAACCTACCAGCTCACCTGGTGGTGATCAAATCCACCATGCAGTATGTTGCAGGCTCCTGTCAGGAGTACAGCGAGGCAGATCTGCTCCAGATGATAGGCCGTGCTGGAAGACCACAGGCAATGACATGTTTATGACAGAATATAACAGCAATGAATGCATTATTATATTTAGGTTTTATGATGTACTTTCATTTTCATCCTTTCTGCCTCCAGTTTGACACATCTGCTACTGCTGTGATCATGACCAAGATTCAAACCAGAGAGAAGTACCTGAAGCTTATGAATGGGATAGAAGTCATTGAGAGCAGGTAGGACCAGTAGTAATGCTCTCTTTAAAATCCCTTCTGTCTTTTTCTTCTTTTTCTTCATATCGCTCTCTCAAGAGGACACACAGGTGGAACGATCATGGGGTAACACTAGACTCTGTTTCCACAGCTTACACAGCCACCTGGTGGAACACTTGAATGCTGAGATTGTTCTGCAGACTATCAGTGATGTCAAAATGGCTTTGGACTGGATTCGCTCCACCTTCCTTTACATCAGAGCCCTCAAGAACCCCACACACTATGGTTAGAGCCTTCTCCTGTCTTCTGCTTGTTGTTAATCAGCTGTGAGGTCCGTTAATTTTTAAAAAAACCAGTGAGTGTCAGTTTGTCCGCATTTTCATTTCAGGATTCTCTGCCGACCTAGACAGATGTGGAATTGAAGCAAAATTGCAAGGTGGGCCATAGCTGTACTTTTATGAAACTGTAGGTTACTTTTAGAAAAATACAAAAAAATTCAAGCCACAGTAACCCGGCTGCTTAAAGAGGTTTTGTGTTTGCTTGTTTTTTTTGCTCAAATGTAAGTGTCGGATCTGTTCCCTTATTGAAATTTAAGCTATGTACCGTTTCTGTCATCTTCATTAGAACTGTGTCTGAAGAATCTCAACTCTCTGTCCTCTGTTGGGCTGATCTCTATGGATGAGGATATCACCATCAAACCGACAGGTAGATGTTCAGGCTGTTTTCATGTCTTTTTTTGCAGCCAAGTCTAATACTAAAAACTTGAAACTGTTAAGCAATTTATTTCTCTCTTACAGAGGCTGGCAGGTTGATGGCTAGGTACTGCATTGCCTTTGACACCATGAAACAGTTCAGTAAAGTGTCTGGGACTGAAAACCTGTCTGATCTGGTAGGTTTTCTGTACTACGTATTTGATGTAAATGCATTTATTCAAGATTGACTCTATACAGTGTTATCCTTGACATTTTGCAGGAACAGCATGCCTGACCTTGTTCTTTCTCTTGCTGCCTCTCACAACTAAACTAAACTCAGCTAGAGAAAAAATAACCATTATGAGTATTCACCGTCCTTGTATTGTGTGTACAGATTGAGCTGCTGTCAAAGAGCAGAGAGTTCAGTGACATCCAGCTGAGAGTGAATGAGAAAAGGTCCTTGAATGCTTTGAACAGGGACAAAAACAGAGTCACCATCAGGTCAGACACATTTATAGGATGCACAAATGTATGCACAGCATCAAAAACTTTGTTTTATATGGGAAATGCATAATAGGGGGGTGAGATAGACACAAGCCAGTGAAAACTAAATCTTTATGCGTTTTTCCAGGTATCCCATTGACGGAAAGATCAAAACCAGTGAGATGAAAGTAAACTGGTAGGTTTAAAAGAAAGTGTAGTTTTTGATTTTATATTTTTCAGAATTTGCAGTGTTAAAGAATTGTATTACTGATTGTCCATGTACATAAATATTGTGCTTTGTAGTTTGATTCAGGCTCAGTTAAGCTCCATCCCAGTTCAAGATTTTGGACTTACACAGGACACAGCAAAGATCTTCAGGATTGGCATGCGCATCAGCAGATGTACGTTCAGGGAATAAGAAACGTACAAAAGACGAGTTGCCTGTATTCATGTTTTTAAGTTTTGATTTTATTATGATCCCATTCAGGTCTGTCTGAGTTTCTGAGTCAGAGGGTCAAGGCTGTTTTTTCTGCTGTGGTCAACTCCCTGATCCTGGCTAAGTGCTTCAGAGCAAAGCTTTGGGAAAACTCACCCTATGTTTCCAAACAGCTGGAAAAGATAGGTGGATGCCTCTCTATGTTCTTTTTACATTATAAATTGATACAGCATACTGCATTGTAGGTCAACTGCTCATGCAGTAATACTAGAAGAAATATTATTATGCCACAACTGCTGCATAATGGAAATATTAATAAACCAAATATTCTTTCTGTTAGACGTACACTCACTGGACACTTCATTAGGTACACTTTGCTAGTACTGGGTTGAACCACCTTTTGCCTTCATTTCTGTCTTTTATTCTTTATGGCACAGATTCAACAGGGTGCCGTAAACTTTCCTCAGAGATTTTGGTCCATATTGACATAATCACATCACACAGTTGCTGCAGATTTGTCAGCTGACTCTTCTTTTGCATCACATCCCTAAGGTGCTCTATTGGATTAAGATCTGGTGACCCCCGGGGCCATTTGAGTCCAACAAACTCATGTCATGTTCAAAAAAACAGTTTTAGATGATCTGAGCTTTGTGACATGGTGTGTTATCCAGCTGGAAGCAGCCATCAGAGGATGGGTACACTGTGGTCATAAAGGGATTGACATGATCAGCAACAATACTCAGGGAGGCTGTCGTGTTTTAAAGAACTTCAGCCGGTACTGAGGAGCACAAAGAGTGCCAATAAAATGCCACCTCATTACACCCCCCCACCCCCACCCTACCGTTGATGTCATGTTGCTAATGCCAAATTCTGACCCTGCTTTTTTGAATGTTGCAGTAGAAATTGAGACTCATCAGACCAGATAAAATGTTTCCAGTGCTCTGCATTTTTGTGAGTCCCTCCAGTTTCCTGTTATTCGCTAACAGGAGTGACACCCAGTGTGGTTTTTCAAGGTTCCAGAGATACTCTTCTGCATTCCTTGTTTGTAAAAAGTAGTTATTTGAGTTACAGTTGCCTTCTTATCAGCTCAAAGCAGTCTGCTTATTATTCTTATTCTCCCACTTGCAGCGTCGACCATTTTCTCCCAGAGAACTGGCACTCACTCGCTGGCTCGCTAACTCACGCCCTCTTTTCAGGTCATTCTTTGTAAATCCTAGAGATGGTTATGTGGGAAAATCACAGTACATCAGCAGTTTCTAAAATACTCAGACCAGCCCATCTGCAATCAGCAACCACAGCATGTTCAAAGTCATCATGTTAAATAATGTTGCGGCTAACAAGCAGTTGAACAGGTGTACCTAATAAAGTGACACAATAGGTTATTGTATATTGTCGTTACAGTTTATAGTAATTAAGTAATAACATGGGTTGTTTCAGGCCAAACTCTGTCAACTGCCATGGTGCATGCTGGACTCACCACATTCAGCAAAATAGAGCAAACCAACGCCAGAGAGCTTGAGCTGGTAAGTCTGTGTAATACTTAAAAGTAAAATGCTTTATAATCTGAAGATAATCTAATAATTAATCTAATCTAAATTATCTAAAGCTTTTAATTTGTGTGCTCAGTTTGTTGTTCAGTGGGTGTGTGGTTGACGTGGTACGTTTTGGTTCACATGCGTGTGACTACAAACTTTGGCCAGGTCATGAGGAAGTTGCACCACCCTACACCCACCTACTTTTACCTTCACATGATGCCACTATTTCTTTCACACTTTAGGTTAATGTGAAAAAAAACAACTAAAAAAACAAGAGTAGACAACAATACCTAGTTTCTTAACCAAGTATCCTCACAAAACGTGTCCATTTCACGTTTGCCTCTCCAAACCTGAAATGGACACTTGTTCATGCCTGTCCATTTCACGTGGAGAGGCAAAGCGTGAAATGGACACACATGAAGAAGTTGCATTAGTGCATGCTGACATTGCATTATTAGCAGGAGGTAATATATTTAAAGCCAGAAAGTTGGTATTGAGCTAAAAACATAAGTGCATTCCAGTGTCCTTAATCATCTGACTCTATTAAACTAATATGTACGTACACTTAAATGTGTCTGTTTAAACGCTTTCCCATGATTATTTTCATGTTGGCTTTAAAAAAAAAAAATCTCCCTCCACTGTTACTGCAGATTACTGCAACTTCTGCATGCTCGTACGTTTCACATTTTGGAGCGACAAAATGTGAAATGGACACGGTGAACTGGTGTGTCTGTTACACACTTGTAGTGATATCAGGTTGATGTTAAATACCAACAACTAAAGGTGAAAGTGTAATTCTGTTTTTTCAAAATCACTCAGTTAATGTTAAGCATCTCCTCAAGCACTTAATGTCTGCTGAAAGTGTTTGGGTGTAACTTTTGCAAACTTTATGTTCAGATTCTCAATAGGCATCCGCCATTTGGAAACCAAATCAGAGAGTCTGTCATACACCTCCCAAAGTATGACGTAATGGTGGAGCAGGTAAATGGCATTGCAAACTATTGTTATCACGGCACAAGGCACAAGCACTTCATATTTGTTGATCTTAAAAAATCTGAAATCATAAATATTTGATCATAAATGTAGTGAAAAATAGAAAAATACACTAAAATTTGATTATTTTTTTTTGTGCTGGATGTTTAAACCACATTTACATATTTAATTCTTCATTCTTCATTCTTGGCCTTTGCTCACACGAGAGCTTCAAGAGGGCAGTTAATGTGAATGTGATTTCTTCTGGGCATGGCTACAAAAAATCAAAGGAGATTATTTTGAGCTTTCAGTTAGCCACAGTTCCCTCTTTAATGCGTTTTAGCCAACATAATCTCTTACTTGTTAATATGTAAAATGGCACAGTATACTGTTAGCTTGCTGAAGGTCCAGCATTTAAATTATTTATATTTTCTTGGCTTTTATTTGAAAGCTATTTCAAAATTGTACCTGTTTTCACCCATATCAACACATTTAAGTGTTTATTTCCATGTCTGTTCTGTATCATGTTCCTCTAAAGCTGTTGTGATTTATAGCTTCCAAGGTACAGCAGCACCACAGCAGAGATTGTGCTTAAAGTGAGCCTCAAAAACCAAGCACAGCTGCTGACCAGGAGAGCAGCTCAAGACCACCATTATGCCTCCGTCGTCATCGGAGACGCTGATAACAATGTCGTCTTTCTGCAGAAACTCACGTGAGGATAAAACACCATGTCTTGACTTTCACCTTTTGTAAAAGAAGCCAAAATATGGAACGCCAACATATGCTGTTTGTTTTCCAGGGACGTAATGCTGCTGAAGGGTGGTAGCTGGTCAAAGAAGATTGAGGTGGCGAAGGCTATGAAAGGAGATGAGATCAGTGTGCATCTTATCAGTTCAGAATATGGTAAACCATGGAAGCACATTTACATTGTAACCAAAAAGAGGAAAACAGCAACATCTCATTTGGTTCCAATTTTTTGTATTTTTTTAAATGAAGGTAACAGCTCACTGTGTCCTTTGGTGTATAGACTCTTATACTGGACTGAATATATGTAAGGAGAGGATTTACCATGCGTTTCTTCTGCTGTAGTGGGTCTGGACATCCAGCAGAAGTTCACAGTGTACTACTCTGCAGCTCGAAGATTTGGGACTGAAAATCCACACAACATAACGCAGGATGCCAGGAGACCGCAATCGGTGCTGAAACCACTATCAACAAATCAGGCTGCAACTCACAGGGAGAACGGCACATCTGTGGGAGAAGAGAGCAGTTGTAGCTTTGGTACAGATTACTTTTTCATGCTTTATCATGATATGGTTTATAAATATTGTATTTCTTCTGAGGCAAATGCATATTTTGTTTGTTGATACATTTTTTTCAGACTTCAAATGTTATATTTTTTAAACTTTTTAAATGTTCTTTTGCAGATATGGGCAATAAAAGACATTGCAACCACTTCTGCAAAAACAAGGCTTTCTGTGCCCATGACTGTTGTGAGTATGATGCATTTTATGAATCTGTCTGTGCAGAGGTCCTTCCTGCCACAGCGTGCCAACAGTGTTCATGCATGTCCTCCCAAGGTAAAGTAGGTGTTACTGTGACAAGAAAGAGGTCAGCAAACCAAGAAACCAGTTTCACTTCATATTTGAAAGACCTGAGGAGCCGATGTGACACATTTGCGCCGACCCCTGTTAAGCGACTCAAAGTGAGCAAAATATCATATCTGAACCCACATCTCATACTTTCAGTAGCTTTATCTAGACTTTTAAATGTGTTGTGTGTCTGAGGGTGTGCTATATCCAAGCAATCTCAATAGGTCATAAACAGTACAGCAGAATAACATTGTATTATGTTCTTACTCCTAAAAAACTGCAGAAGCTGACCAGTCACCAGTAGTTACAATAAAACAATTAAAAGAAATTTCAGTCAAGTATGGAAGTTGCAAATAAAAAAAGATATGCACTATCCACATGGCAGACTTACATATATGTCCTATTATAAGAATAGGACGTATATGCAATGTAAACAATCCTTATTGTGGATTTATAAGTGGAAATTGTTTAGTAGCAATAAGGGACACTGAAACATATATAATGCACATAGTATGTGCATTAAAGTTGTATTTGGCATACAGAAAATACAATTATACAAAAAAGAAAGTCTTTACAGCTATTTACAAAACTGAGGTACTAACGCCAGACACACACACAAGGTTATACTTGCAAATTACTGGGCACAGACACTCTATCAAAATAACGAATCAAAAACACATGCTCTTTGTTGGATGGCGGAGGCTAGTAGAGAGGAGGGCCAGGTGGCTGTCATCTGGTAGTTAAGTACTGGAGGTGATCAACCAATTATCCAATCCCAAGACAGGAAGAGACTCCACCCAGCTACTCAGCAGGCACGCCCAGGTGTCCACCTCCTAAGAGAGAAAGGGGAAAAAACCCACAGCCATCCTCTGGTGGGAGGAGTCGCACATAACACAAACACTGACAACCTTGGATCATAACACTAGTGTATTTAGAAAAAATCAGAATGTTAGATTTTTAAATCACCAAATATCAGTATCGATCTTAAAAATCCAATAAGTCGAGCTCTAAAACTTCTACTTTACAGCGTTGTTTCATTTCTCCTGCCACAGTCTTTCGATCAGCTTGAGGCCTGGACTTTGACTGGGCCATTACTACGCCTTGGCGTAGATTTGCTGCTGTGGTTCTGTTTTGTTTTGATCGCGCATGACCCAATTTCAGCCAGGCTTCAGCTGGAGACAGATGGCTTCACATATGAGTTTAGAACAAGTTTGGTATACAGAGGAGTTCATGGTGGACTCAATGACTGCAAGGTGCCCAAGTCTTGTGGCTATAAGACAAACCCAAATCATCACTTCTCCACCAACATGCTTGACAGTTGGTTTACAGTGTTTATGCTGATATGCTTGATGATTGTGTTGCTGTGCACTATGGAAAACTTTGATCTTGTCTGTCCAGAGGACATTGTTCTAGAAGTCTTGTAGTTTGTTCAGGGACAATTTTGCATACCTAAGCTGTGCTGCCATGTTCTTTTTATAGAGAAGAGGCTTCCTCCTGGAAATCCTTCCAAGCACACTGCACTTGTTCAGTCTTTTTTTGTAATTGTACTCCCATGATCTTCAATGTTTAACATGCTAACTGAGGCCTGTTTTTGTTCTTTCTCTGAACACTGCATGATCTAATCTTGGGGTGAATTTGAGAATATTGTGGCATTGTGTTAACACACACATAAATGCTCCATGCCAGTAAACTGCCAAAAAGTTTGCTTTTATAGAGGCGCTCACACTTGCTGATGATCAGTTAATTAACTGTATTGGATTAGCAGCTGCTAATTACCCTTTATGATGGTTTTATTAAGTATAAAATATAAAATATTTCGAAGCTCATTCAGTCCAAAGTTCCCTAGGCAGATATACTCTGTGTATAACTATGAGGGCATAAGCATTGTTTTGGGTTTCTGTAATATTTTGCACCAAAATAACTAATTATAGAAAATGGCATATATATATTTTTTGTAAAGAAAACCGTCTTCTGCACACGGCGGGCACGTTGTCTGTATTCCTGAGCTAATTAATAATATGGGTGATGTTCTGTTTTATTTCTTTAGATGAAAATGGCTGAGGAGCCTGTGTCGCTCAGCATGCAAAGGTTTGCTTACAAACCCAAAGAGATGCTTCCACCCCCTTCATGGTACACACAGCCACACTGAAATTACAGATTTATCTTGATTCTTATGTGCAAACATGTTAATAGTTTCCTTAAAAGAAAAGCTGAACATTAGATTCTCAACAATCATGAGCAAAGACGCACTTGGCTCACATTACTTTCAAGCTTGGTTTTTTTCCATCTGAAGGAATAAAGAAAATCTCTGTAAAGCTTCAGTGAGACCTCAGTCTGGGACTGACTTGGCAAGTGAAGCTCAACTACCTGACGTAGAAAGCCTGAATGACCTTGACGGAGGTAAACGAGTGACATGACTAAGCTCCACATATTCCTTAACATTTGAATGTCACTTCTATCATATCTTCTTTGTGTCACGTGTTATATCATATATCATTGATATGTTATATCATCAGCTGTTTTCTTTCTTTTTATTTTTTGAGATTATGATGACTATTATGTGGAGGACATGTACACAACGATGGGAGGGCCTTCCCAAAACGCTGCTGCAGCTCATCCTCACCATCAAAGTATTGTTAAATAACTTCAAACTCAGTAGCAGACGGACCATCCTGTTGGTTCACATGTTTTTGTTCTGCTCAGCTTTAAGTTCTGCTCAGAGGAGGTCCAAGTGCAGACAATTGTTATATGGACTGTAGTAACAAAATAAAACATATTAATTAAGTCAGACATACTCAGGAACAGGTTTATTCAGCATGCACAAGATTAAATGGTAGACTTAACGAGTATCACCCAACCACGGTCAGCTTTGAAATCAATAGCTGCGTGGGAGATGGAAGAATCTAAAAAGATATTAGATAGATATTATTTTTCAAGTTGAATTTATAAATGCACACAGTTGAGAAGGATTTGATGATGTGACCATGCTTTTATCTTCCTCTGTGTTGAGGTTCCTCGTTGTGGATGACCACAGATATGAGTGTTGGGAGTCAGGACTCTCAACAGGATCTAAACCAGGTCAATATAACCAGCACGGGTCACTCAAAGAGCTCCACCGCACTGCCAGAACAGGCTGCTCTCTGCAAAAATACTTCATCCCTCCAGATACCGACTGTCAACTTTGACCTTGGAAACGAGTGGGATGACTGGGGCGATTTTGATGATGATAATCTGATCCATGCCAGCGAGCCAGCACTGACTTCATACACAACTGCACAACCTCAAATTCAGCAGTGTGGTGAAAACCGCACACCAGGTAGAGTGAACTGAAAATCAGCTTTTCACACATTTCAGTCATTAGGACTTCACTGTGACATGAACACAGTGATGTTTTAATATCACTGGATACCCTTAAGCACACATGCCCATGTGGGATTATACGTCAGATGTTCTTATGGTTTAATTAACACTATACATATGTCTTTATGTAGGCTATGTTACAGCTTCAGCACCAGTATTACTCAGCCACTCACACATCAAACCTTCCATAACCGCTGTGACTACACCACTGAGGTAAGACCACAACCTTATGCACCATTAACCAACAAGTAAGGTATAACCAGGAAGCCAGGAACCAGAAACTGTGTGACATACTGTATGTGTAGTGAGATAGTACCAGTAACCGTTAGAAAATTTGTCATATTTGCAGACTCCAGTTGTTGATCCTGGATTTTCTAAAAGTAAAAGCTTTCATGTTCCCTTCCGTTGGAAACAGCTCCCAGTTTGGATTCAGGAGACAGCCGCCCTCTCTTTTCTATTCTTTTAGTTTTAGTCGATTAAAAATCGTAATAGTGTAGATTAAATCTAAAGTAAAATACAAGTGTCAAAGTTTATAGTTTTTACACAATTTACAATGACAACTTGATATCACATGCAAAAAGTGTCTATTCTTCTCTTTTGTCGCATTGTCATGAGAAACAAGGAGCATGGAAGATGGTTGGACTGTTTAATAACAATACATGTGTAATAAATGTTTTTCATGATTATTTCAGGTTGACTTCAACAAATGTCAGTCCTGAAATCAAAAAAGCGGGACCCTCACCAGTCAGCCGGACATTCACACCACAGAAGAGAATCACACCCAAGTGGAATCCAAAAGTGCATGTATGTGCACACGCGGGAATGTGCACATGTCTATTTGTGCAGTTAGTTGTTATATGTAAAAACACTGAGAACACCATTTTCTGTCTGTTGACATCTTTTAGTTATCTATTATCTATTTAACTGTCTATTTATTCAGTTAGTACAGTAAAGCTCATACTTGTGCTATTTTTCAGTTAATGGTTCTAACCTCACCTTTCTCAAATGTAACAGCCAGCAGTCAAGCTAATGTGCAGACATGAATCATGGCTCTATTTCTTTTTGTTGTGCAGAGGCCAAATATTTTCAGTGAGGAAACCACTATAAAAACATCATTAGAACTTCTAAAACAGCCCGAGGAGGCAAAAGTGACTAGGAGATTGGATTTCTTTTCAGCATTGAGTGCCCCACCCAACGCCAGCTCATCTCTCAATAGAAGGTAAAAAAGTGGCCTTGATTCACACCTATTGCATGTTTTCTCAGCAAATAAAAAAAGTGATCCTATATGCAGGGGATATGGGATAAGCATACTTCCTTACAGGATTAATAAATACCCTTTTTCCTTTTTTCCCCCTTTTGCATATAACACCAGCAGCAAAGAGGAAGATGCTTTTGTTGGCATTTTTGATGGAATATTTTAGAAGTACTGGTGGACACACTCTGATATAAACATGTCCCTAATGTAAGGTTCTTTCTGTTTCCTGTGAGATTTTCACCTGGAGTTATATATTGTTGCATTGTTCATTCTTATTTTGTATTGTAAATGAAACAAGTTCAAAAGGGTTTTTTGATGTGATTGTATTTATGTGCGCTGTTTACTTAATAAAGCCTGCGTTCACCGGAGGATTCAGTGGAGTCTTTGGGTAATTTCTCAATGTGTGAACTCACTTGTAGACTAATTACAAGTAGTTTTGTGACAACTGTCTAGTATCATAGGTGTGTATTCAAAGACTGCCATTCAAGTTGTTGCGTACTCCAGTGAAAGTATTAATTTCAACTTAATGCAAAGGAATACGTTCACATGTCTCTACATATAAATCTTGTTGCATGGTGGTGCAAAAATAGTATTTTACTGTTATTTTTAGATTATTTTTTTTTTGTAGATTCAACTAGCTGTTGTGAAAGTAATGAGCATACTAGTAACAAAGTACCTAAAGATACAATTCAAAACTGGTTCTTCGCTAAGTTGGCTGTTTATACCTTGTGTTAGATGATGATGACTTTTTTATGCTTAGTTATAGTTCTGTTTTTGGTGGCTTAACAAACAAAATAATTAATTTCACTAAACATGGTCAGGTACATTGAAAAGACTGAAAATTATTTTAAAAAAGCAGCCTCCTAAGAAAAATGTCCAATGAGGTTTTGAAAACCTGGAGAGAAAAAGTATAAGGAATTCTGTCTCCTTGAAAACAAAGTAAAAGCAAGAAATGAGGACTCAAGACTTTTGCACAGTACTATATATCCAAGGTTATTAAAAATATAACCACAGCTATATGATAAACCTATAGGAGGTGTTAAAAACACGTTTGCTAACCGAAGTGAAAATAACCGGACATGAACAAGAAAAACAAGAACTGAAATTATGCATTAGATTTATCTGTGGGACGATATTATTGTAAAATATGAACTATTTCACAACCTGTTGATTTCTGCATTTATAACTGCTGATAAATGGAAAAAAGTAAAGTGATGTGAGAAACATCCTTCAACCATGTTAACCAAGTTTTGATGAGGCACAATTTGTCCACCAGAGGGCGCTCTACATCTGTTTTTTGTGTTTGAAAGGGAAAAAGAATATTCGACTATTTCAATTGAATATTATATTTTTAATCAAAAATCAGTGTTGAATGGGCTCCTAAAATATACAGGAAATGTTATTAGTTTTAGTCTTTTTAAAGTTGGTCAAAATTGTCAACAGCCATTCTTATGAGCCAACAACTCATAACGGAGTAACAAGGAAAATAAACAGAAAACACTAAACTGTTATTTGGCTGTGTAACGTGTAATTCACAGGCAGCAGTTTTAGTTTTAAATAAGTCATGCAGCGATACATCACAACTGTAATTAAATCGTTCTCGTCCGTGTGCTTGGAGCGTCACGTGATTTCTGCTGCTGTACCGCGAGATTTCGTTGACGTCACTTTTAGCGCGGAGTTTGTTGTTGGCGGAGACGCTTCAATCCGAAAGTCTGTACAAAGTTCTTCAGCCACCGCCAGAGCGGAATATAAACCTATAATTGATGCTTTACCGGTAGAGATGTTGGTCGGGGCTGTATGGTGACTTTATGAGGCGTTAATTTGAGACACTTTTGGACTTTACAACCAACTGAAGCGGTAAGTTTCTTTGTGTTTTTGCTCTAGCAGCTGCAGTTAGCGAGCTAACTAGTGCTAGTGGTATCTAGGAAGTCGGACCGCGCTCTTCAAAAAACTATAACTACAGACGTTTACAGTAACGAGGACTTGTACAGCTACAGAATATTTTAAATAAAGTGTTTACCAAACTTAAATCACGAGTGTTTGCTCCATCTGTAAGTGTCTCTAACGATGTTCCTGTTTTCTGGTTTTCAGATGGAGTTTTCTCCTGCCTGCGTTGAGCCCAGCACAGACGGATGCCTTATGAAAGCTGACAGAGGTCAAAAGAAACGGAAAATCTCCCGTGAGTTGGACAACTGTGATATGACAGAAATATTTCAGTAGAAATGCATCCTTATATTGGAACTACATTATTATAGCTGATATACAATTAAAATCTGTGTGCTCAGCTATAGTTTGTCACTGTAGCTTAGGGTTTGCACACAGTATTAATAACCTCACTCTGGGCAGAATTCATTTTTAAGACAATCATATCATATTTTTTATATTTATTTTGCTTTCTTTATTCTTTTTAAACTTACTTTAAGATTGTAGGATTTTTTTAAAATAATACCATAAGTGCATCTACTAGAAGGCTGAGGGGTAGCAGTGTGGCCGCCAGTATTTTTCTTTAACTCCAAATTGTGTCACAGTTACTGATCTCCGTCTGCATTTAACACATTCACTCAGTGAAGCAGTGGGCGCCCGGGGAGCAGCGTAGGGACGGTATCTTGCTCAGGGGTACCTCAGGGTAGCCGTTCAGTGGATTTGAACCCTCGACCTTCCGATCATGGGGCCTCTACCTACTGAGCTATCCCTGCCCTCAATGCGAACGCCCAACGCAGCGCTCAAACCCACCACCCTGAGATTAAGCCGGGCTTATACAGCTGTATCGATACTCTATCTCTCTCCCTTCCCGTTCCTATTACTTTCTATGTGTTAACCATATACACCACACTAGTAATGGTGTTCTGACAGTTGATTTTTTTTGTCTTGTTTGTTTCCAGCGGACGTGGAGATGGACATTGAGTTTCTTTACAAAGCTGTTCCTCAGCTAGCCAAAGTTTTCCGCATTATAGACAAAATTGGAGCAGGTACGTAGTCAGTTTTGGAGTTTTTATACAGCTGGGAGAAGGATTGTTAGCCGTTCACTAACCTCATAAGGAGAAGTGCTGATGACATTTGTGCGTCTTCATTAGGTACGTTCAGCTCAGTATACTTGGGTGAGACGCAGATGCGAGATGGGAGAAGAGAGATGTTTGCACTGAAGCATCTCATCCCAACAAGCCATCCCACACGGATTGCTGCTGAGCTTCAGTGTCTCACTGTTGCAGGGTGAGACCAATGAAGTAACTTAGAATTTTATTGACATTACACTGATGTTTTTTCTATCAACATCTATTTATTTATTTAGTTTGTGTTACTGTAACACTATACACTGTCACTAATCCTTCTTAAAGACCTGGACCTGGTTAAATTATAGAGTTCCTTTGAGTTGCACTTTCATATTTGGCATTTCTTACATGCCTAATGCATTGAGTTGCTGATATGATATTGGCTGATTAGATATTTTCAATAAAGAGCAGAGTAAGTAGGTGTGCCTAATAAAGTGGCTGGTGAGTGTATGTTTTTATTCTTTGACAGATAATGCGGGGATTCAATTTGATTATTATTTAATTTTCCTATAATTCCATGTGGAATTGGTAGCACACCTCCAAATTAAGTCTGTGAAGGTTCTCAGTCCAAATTAACCTCCACACTAACTTTTCTTTTAGTATTACCGGTACTGTGTTTGTGAAAGAGCCGAGTATCCCAAAAATGTAAAATCAGAAAAGACCAAATTTTATTTGATTTCTTGCTTTTAAGTTTATTTTTATGCTGTGGTAAATCGATGTGTGGGTTTCTCATTTGTGACATCTTATGATTCAGTTTAACCTACGCAGTTTGGTACACTGCTGGCTGGGGTTGACAAGACGAGCAGCATAAAACACACCAATTTATAAATGAGTGTGCATTTGTGGTTGAGTGCTTCTGTAATGATTCTTGGAAGTGAACGTCCGAGATTGACATTTCTTGCAGACATAACACATTATAATGAAATGACGCCTGTCTTCTGAGCTGTGCCCTTAATCCACTTTGCAGAGGCAGAGAGAATGTGATGGGAGTGACATACTGCTTCAGGAAGGAGGACCATGTGGTGATTGTAATGCCCTACATGGAGCATCAAGCCATTGTGGTAGGTACTTTGTCGTATGTTACTGCAGTGACATGCAGTGTTTATACTGAAGTGATTTATTTTTAATGGACACAATCTGAGCTTCTAAATCAGTCTCTTCTCCTGATTATGTTGACGTTGCTTAAAAATGTCTTTTAAAACTTCTGATTGAAACTAAACATATTCACCAGGACATCATTGGGTCGCTAACTTTTGAAGAGGTCCGCCTGTACATCTACCACCTGTTAAAGGCTCTGAAACACATCCACCAGTTTGGCATAATTCATCGAGACATCAAACCAAACAATTTCCTCTACAACAGAAAGAGCAAAATGTAAGTAGCTGCAGAACATTTGTAATGTTTTATCTGTTGTCAATTCTTTTTTTTTTTGGAAAATATTTTTATTGAAAAAAGAAAACAGTACTTGCAGTTACCGAAATACAATCAACCTTTCTTAATTTTCCTAAGTAAATTAACATATATATATATATATGAAAAAAACAACAAAAAAAACAAAACACAACCCCCCCCCCCCCCCCCCCCCAGTCCCACACAGATCAACACAACCATCAAACATATTAGAGGAATATAACAGTAACAAAAGTAGATTTAAACAGGCAATACCTCTAGACTAGCAAAATAAGAGATAAAGGGTTGCCACTTGTGAAAAAATTTGGCTGTGCAACCTCTCAACGTATATTTAATTTTTTCAAGTTTTAAAAAAAACATGACATCTTTAAGCCACCGGGAAATAGTAGGATACTTAGCAGACTTCCAATGCAACAATATTAGACGTCTCGCTAATAGGGATGTGAAGGCTATAATATCCCTTTGTGTGGAATCAAGTGTAAGTGAGCGAGCAGGAATCCCAAACACAGCAATCAGAGGACAAGGATGAAGAGTTACCCCAAGAACAGTTGACATAATAGCAAAATACCTTTTCCAGAAACCTTGTAGCTCAGGGCACAGAAAAAACATGTGGCTAAGGTGACAAGGAGAACCATGGCATTTATCACATTTATTTTCCACTTCTGGATACAATTCAGAAAGTCTAGACTTAGAGAAATGCACCCTGTGTATGACCTTAAATTGAATAAGTCCAAGACGAGCACAGGAGGTGGAAGATCGTATCCTCGTTATAGCCCGTTCCCAAGACTCCTCATGTATTCGAAATCCCAGTTCTTCTTCCCATGTACGCTTAAGCTTAACATTAGAGTGGTTACTAAAAGACAGAATAGCATCATAGAGTTTCGAAATGGTTCCTCTGTGATGAGGAACAAATGATAACGTAGTTTCCCACTGCTGTTCCGGAGGTAAAGAGGGGAAATTTGGGAAACACTTGGCAACAAAATTTCGAATTTGAAAATAGCGAAACAAATGGGTAACAGGGAGATTGTAACGAGAAGACAAGTTGGGAAAACTATCGAAAACACCATCCACATATAAATGTTTGAACTGTTTTATACCCTTGTCACACCACACTGAAAATGTCGAGTCCAAAAGTGAAGGGGGAAACAAATGGTTTTCGCTTAGAGGACCCGAGGAAGACGGCATTACAAAATTAAAGTGACGTCTAAACTGAAACCAGATTTTGAGTGTGTTAAGAACCACCTGATTATCAGTGTACAGAGAGGGTCTCACGGGTAAAGAGGAATAGAGCAAAGCCGGTAAAGAAGAGCCCTTACATGATGATAGCTCCAATTTACACCACGAGGAACCAGAAGATTTTAGCCAGTAGCAAAGTTTATGGATGTGAGCGGCCCAGTAATAGACTAAAAAATTAGGTAATGCAAGTCCTCCACTAAATCTGCATCGCTGCAGCAAAGTTTTAGAGACCCTAGGTGGCTTCCCTCCCCAAATGAAAGAACCAATAATCTTGTCCAGTGAAACAAAAAAATGTTTCGGCAAAAATAAGGGAATTGACTGAAATAAAAATAAAAATTTTGGTAAGATGTTCATTTTAACAACGTTAATCTTACCGATTAAAGAAAGGGGGAGATTACCCCATCTTTGAATATCAGATGTGACCCTAGATATAAGAGGAGACAAATTTGCTGATTTAAGGCCAGCTAGAGAGCGAGTCACGTTAATCCCTAAGTACTTAAACCCAGACGGACTGAGACGAAAGGGCAGATCAGACTGTTGAAGTTGACGTGCTGCCGTATTAACAGGAAAACACTCACTTTTCCCCAAATTCAATTTATAACCTGAAAACGAACTGAAGTTCTCCAGAATACTTAAAACAGCAGGGATGGAGCATGCGGGGTCAGTCATATATAATAACAAGTCATCCGCATACAATGATACTTTATGTGTAATTCCATTACGGATGATTCCCCTGAATACAGAAGAAGATCGCAATGTAATAGACAGAGGCTCGATGGCAATGGCAAAGAGTAAGGGAGACAAAGGGCAACCTTGACGACAACCACGACCCAGCGCAAAATAATCAGAGTAAACATCATTAGTATGAACACTGGCTTTAGGGGACGAATAAAGAAGCCGAATCCAGGAAATAAATTTATCACCAAAACCAAATTTCTCTAAAACTGCAAACAAGTACTCCCACTCCACCCTATCGAAAGCCTTTTCAGCATCTAAAGAAATCACAAGTTCAGGAAGTTCAGATAGACGCTTTGAGTAAATAACATTAAAGAGTGTACGGGTATTAAAAAACAATTGCCGTCCCGTTATAAATCTGTTGTCAATTCTAATGCTAATATTCTGATGTAGTGCTCATGATCTGATGCTATGTGTTGTCTATATTGATACAGTGCTGGAGCATCACTCAGCTATAAGATTAGAATGTATGTTAAAAAGTAAATTACACTAATAAATTCCACATACACTTTATTACATTTTGGCTTTTGTGGTTTGTTTTTTTGTGTAACTGTATGCACAGGTACGCACTGGTGGATTTCGGCCTGGCACAGGGTACAGCTGACACCCAGATTGAGCTATTGAAGGTGGTGAGAAAGAGACCATCACAGAAAGGTGGAGGGTCCACAGGGAAACAAGTGGCTGCACAGCGGAGCAAAGCACCACCTAAACTCTCTTCAAAAACCACAACAGTCTCCACCTCTCTTCCACTGCCTGCACGGCAGCAAATACACCCAACAAATTCCTCCGCATCTTCCTCCACCACCACAGCTTCTTCAACCTCTCGAAAAGCACTGATTAAAAAAGCACATTCTGCTACCACCACTGTGACCACCTCTCGCACAAAGCACACAAAGGTGTCTGCACTTATTTTATTTACCATCATTTTTATCTTCATTAGGTGTTTCTGTCCAGTGATAAAATTTACTCTAATTACACTTCACTGTGTTGCACAAGACTGAAGTATGGTTATGGTTGGATGTTTATAACATCATTGTTTATGTTTTGCTTATGTCATCGTCCATGTTGGTTTTCTTTAGGATTTGATAGAGCTACGCAAAGCACCACGGACTGTGTTTGGAGAGAGGGACCTGAACAGCTGCACACCAGCTCTCTCCAACACCAAACACGCTGCCATTAGGACAGAGGTAAGCAATGGGGGAAAACTACAGTACTGTGCAAAAGTCTTAAGCTGCTGCTCATATCTTTAGATTTTCTTGCAAGAAAAGTTTTTCTTTGAACATTGGCCGGACCCAAGCATTTTAAGAGGAACATTTTTTTGTTTGTTAATCCACTCAACACTGACCTTTGATCCAAGCATAGAAAAGGGACTAAACTAAAGGGATGAGCCAGTGTTTTGTCTACACATAAAAGACAATTTAGCCAAGAAAAACATTTAAATTGTAGCCTGTTACAAAAATAAATTGTTTTACTATGAAGTGATGGAAGAAAACGATAACGACAATAGCGCATTATGAGAGACATAAATGGTATATTTGCACCACCAGGGTGATTCCGAAAGAGCTATTGGCTGAAAGCTTTCCGTAGCTCAGCATGGTGTGCATCACCAAAAAACATATTCAGCTCATCTACAGTTATGCAGTTCACACTGAACATGACACAGCCATCCTAATCCTAAACCTTGCTATTTTTCCTCCCTGTACTGCAACTAATTACCTTTAAAATATTAACACTGAAAGCTTTTTGTAGTCTTTGCGCTGCATATGTCGCTGACCTCCAGACTTTCATTCCCTCCCACTCCCTGTGGCTCATCAACAGATTTACTGTCATTAGCTTTCATCAGCATGGACAAGATGGGTTTTTAGAGGCTTCTCTTATGCTGTGACGAAGCTCTGCAACTCTTGTCTCTCAGGTTCACATGTAGGACTGCTTAACAGAAATAAAATTACTTTTTTATATAAGCTTATTCAGTTTGATAGCATTAGGTGCTATCAAACCCCATACTGAGCTACACTGTGTTCCCTGCTGCAACTTTTCCTGCTGGGTCTTATTATATATTATTAAGTGATATAAGGTGACCTTGAGTGTTTTGGAGGTGACATTAAAAATTGAATCATCATTACTCTTTAGCTGGTAAAACCAAGTAAAACAGAGGACGCAACCAGCCGTAAGTACTCTTCAGCCACCCTGCCTGTCAGGACCCAGAGCAGCAGTCAGAGACCCGTACAGCGAGGTCTAACCTGTAACTGCTACTTCACTGATCGGGTCTGCAACGTCTGCTTGGCCAGGTAACTAACAAAACATCCTCCTGCACCTCCTGTTTACCTTGCACATGTTTTGGGCATTATTCTAGACAGTGAAACATTTATATGATTTCTTTCATTTATATGAAATATGATTTAATGGTGCTTGTGTCAGCTGTACAAGAACAAAAATTATTTATTATTAAAACTAAATTCTCGTTCCAATCCACTTCCACTAAACGAAGAATTGTTAGTTTCTGTTTTGTGTCACTTCTAATACCTCATTCCTGTCCTTGTTTGTGACTGCAGAAAGTCGCAGGTGGCGCCCCGGGCAGGAACTCCAGGGTTTAGAGCACCAGAAGTCCTCACAAAGTGTCCCAACCAAGGCACGGGTGGGTGTCTCAAGTCATTATTTATAATACATGTTTAAAAGCAAAGAAAATAAATATATGTATCTACCACACTGCTGCTTTAGCCCATCTGCTTTGATGTGGTTTGTTGAACGTGATTTAAGGTGCTGCATGCTCAGAGATGCTCTCTAGTATTAAAAAAACAAAATCTGTTTTCTCATGCTTGGTAACATTTCCTGTCATATGAGCCAGGCAGGTTTTCCAAAAATTGCCTAAAAATAGCAAATTTGGGATGTTCTCTTTTTTATTCTTACTAATCTGCACTCTTGCACCCTCCCCTGTCCTGTCACCCTGCACTGCAGCCATAGACGTGTGGTCAGCTGGTGTGATCCTGCTCTCACTGCTCAGTGGCCGTTACCCGTTCTTTAAGGCCACCGATGACATGATTGCGCTCGTTCAGATCATGACCCTACGAGGCTCCAGAGAGACCATCAAGGCTGCCAAGTCGTTCAGTGCGTATAAATGTCTTCTTTTGGGTCTTCTGCAGAACGCAGATCCTCACTGCACCTGCAAGACTGCAGTGATTAATCCTGCAGGCAGTTCATCACCAATAGAGTCACTATAATTCTGCAGTGGAACAATATTCTGCAGCACAGTTTTCAGAGTTAATGCACTGCATAAATATAAATATGAAAAAAAAGTATAGTGAACTGAAAATGGTGCAGAACAACACATGAAACTTTTTGTGTTGTTTTAAATTTGATGCCAGCTCCATGTTTCTGCAAAGGTCTTGTAGCAAACTCTGTAACCTGATCAGACCAGGGGGTGCAGTGAAATGCTTTCCTTCTCTCACGTGATTTAGGATTTAAGAATTCATGGCTTCCTTTGTTGTATTTTTGATTTCATGATGCTCCAAATGCATTCAGGGGGTGACAGCTCTGGCCTGCATACATCTTAGTTTAACATCTGGAGCCGTGCTGCTGAAATGAATCCTAAAAGAGGTTCAGCAGGACCTTCCCTGAAAAAGACGTATGCAGATGTTCCAAAACATTTCAGAGATGTTCTGGATAATCTCCATACCGCAGAAAGACTGAGAATCTAGGATGACCTTTTTAGCTCGACTATTTTTAAAAATATATTTCACACAGTATAGAATTATTGTTTTTATTAGGTCCTGAGATGGGAAGAAAAAAGATTCACAAATCACTGTGTTCCGTTTTCATTTACATTTTAGTGTCACATTTTCAGAAACAGGGTTGTAAAAAACCTCTGTACAGAGTGATCTTATTTTTATGGGCTTGAATCTGATTCAGGTAAAGCGGTGGTGTGCAGTCGGGAGCTCCCTCGACAGGACCTCAGGACCCTGTGTGAGACACTCAGAGGATTGAGGCCATCGCCAGATAACAAAGTCACACCACTTCCTGAGGCTACTGCAGATTCCACTGACACTCATCATCACAAGATCCAAGATGATACGCCCACACACCGTCCCACTGAAAGAACACTCAAACCACACAAAAAGGAAGCAGATGAAACTCCTGCAGAACTCTTGTGTAGTCACACGAACAAGCACAAATATTCAGGTGGTAATGACACCGCAACTCGCCTTCCAAAACAGGAAAAGATGGGAGAGGAGGAGGATGAGCGTGGCTGGGACAGAGTTCCCGATGAGGCTTACGACCTGCTGGATAAGCTGCTGGATCTGAACCCTTCCACCAGGATCACAGCTGCTCAGGCTCTTCAACACCCGCTGTTCAAAGACCTGTGAGACTGTGCTGTGAGAGCACCAGGAACCAGTAAAACTATGATGTCCTAGGCTGTGGTTCAGGTGCAGAAAAGGCACGTCAGCATGAGAGAGAACGTTCACTCCTTGTAAGGTGCTGCAGTTTTCCCCCCTTCGGCTTCGTGGTTGACACGGTGCACCTCAAAGTAAAGATTTCTTATATTCACAGCAGCTATGATGTAGTCTAAAGAACTGTGAAGAAGGGCATTTTAAAATGGTGGAAACATTGCAGATATTGCTATAACTCTTGACCTTTTAAAGAGGGAATAATCCATATTTTGTTTACAGTTATCACTGCCATAAAGGCTTTTAATTTGAAGGTGCATATCTGTATCCTGTGAATGTGTGAAATTCTGCTTCATTAGTGTGTGCATGTCTGAGTTTGGTTTATTTATGGAAAACACTGAAGTGTCAGTTTTTCCCAGTTCAGGTTAATAATAAAGGCAAAAACAAAATGACGTCTCTCATTCAGGTTACATGGTTATATTCATTTAGAAGGAATTTATTTTCCACTTTTTGTTACCTGGACCCAAGAAAACAGTTCAGCATTTATTTATTTTTTGTAGTAACCTGGGGTAAAAATATGGGTTGTAGTGAAATAACTTGCTTATGAATTGCTAATATCACCAAATTTTGCAAAGTTTTTTAAAAATGGTTGAATGAATGAAAGGAAGTATTTTCTCAAGATTGGACTATTGCTGCTCTCTTCTCTGGCATTAATGAAAAGTTGCTCTCTCTCTTGTCAAAATGCGCCTGTGGCCTCGATGTACGTAGCAGAACCTCTGACCCCACGTGTGCCTGCTCACAGCCTCGGGTTGGACCCTTCAGGCTGTGCTAAAGGCAAGAATTTAAATCTGTAGGTGATTTTGCTTTTTCAGGCCCCCTCACATCTGGAATGACCTACCTGAGAAGATCGAGCACACAGAGCCAGACTTTGAATCACTGCTTAAATCTAAATTCTATAGACTTAATTTTAAACAATTCTGTTACATGGGATACATTTTATTACTTTAAGTGTGTTTACCCTTTTGCACTTTGTAAACTTATGTATCGTTTTGTGAGCTACTTTTCTGAGTCTTTTTTTGTTTTTACCTTTATAACCTATAGCATCTCTTTGTGCTAGAGTGTTCTGGGCAACACAGGCTGCATGAACTTGAGATATTTTTGTGACGGCAGGAGAAACTGAAGTTTCCAAAGGTTACAAATTATTTTTACCAAACCACAACTTTTTTACACTTTCACCAAAAATGAAAACACTTGATTTAACCTGCAAGTACAAAAGTTTGAAAGTTTATTACAGAGCTGATACAAACTTGCCTTTTTTTTTTTTTTTTTTAAACTTCTAATTGACAATGTATGCAACATTTTATAATTACACTGTAAAACAAAGACCAGCAGTGCACTAGCACTTTGTTTTGAAACAAGTAACAGTTTTCTGTTTGAGATGAGCTTGTGTGGTTACAGGTTGTCCTTCACCTCGATGAGTTCCTCTATCCGTGCCAACACGCTCTCAATCATGTCAAACGTGTGCAGGGCAGAGTGCAGAGCCTGGCAGGACCAATGAAAATGCAGTCAGGAACATCACAGTGCTTTCTTAATCCCCACACGCATAAATACGTAGTATGATATCTGACTGTGTTACTCACCTGAATCTGTGACTCTGGTGTCATGCTGGGCAGCTCCTCACCACCAACAGACACAGAAAGTACAGACTCTTCTGTGAAGAAACAAATGCTGTCAGAAAGCCTCCTCTGAACACTTTTGATGATGCTACATGTTGAAAAGTGCCATTAAGAAGTCGTTTGAGTTGGGACGAGTACAAAAGAAGCCTGAGAAAAATGAAGCCAAGCTACCTACAAAATAGAACCCCTCCTGTGCATGCATAGAGTCTCTATGTTGTACTAAAAAACTGGAAATTAAAGTAAGTGTTGCTGATCTGACCTTTAGCCTTGCTCTTCTTGGCCTCCATTGTGTTCTGCAGCTCTCTTTCATAGTGGGCCCTGGACATGTTCACACCAACACGAAGAGGCTTCATGAACATATCTTCTACTTTATACAGTTCTGTCCAGATGCCGGTCTTCAGCAGCATCAGAAAGCACAGATAGAGAAAGCTTATATACCCTTATAGGCCATCATGAAGGTGAACAGCTTGTTTTAAAATGTAATTTTTGGTGTTTTCAGCTCAACAGTGCACTCACCTGGTTCTCTGTCACTTTGTCTCTGATGACCAGGTAACGCAGCAGATTTAGAGACTCCATGACTCTGTAGAGATCAACACACACATGCGCTATTTCTTAATCTACCTTCCAGACATTTCCAAAACTTTCAACTACTCTCGTCCATAAAGTCCGAGATTTTGTTGTTAAATAATGACTTCTGATCAGGGCGACACGTACACTCAACCAGCCACACCGATTCAACTGCTCATTAATTCAAATATCTAATCAGTCAATCACATGGCAGCAACTTAAGTGCATTTAATAAGTGACCAGTGAGTATATTTTACTGGCCTTTTTTAAAAACTATAAAATCAACAGCAATACTACTTTGTTTATACTTATTGCACAATTTAATATAAAAAGCACCAAAGGATGTTTGTTTTTTAAAATCTTATCGAGAAAAAGACTTATAAAATTCCTCTTGATTACACAGAAGTGTCCAATTAAATTTAAACATCTCATATTTTCTCAGGAAGAAACAAAATTAAACAATGTAATACTTTCTTTTAAACTGTGTATGATCCTTTTTAACAGTGCGTGTTGGGGCTGGCTGTCACACTCCTGTGACCCGCATTAGTGTGTGTGCACAGACCTGTCCAGGTACTGCAGGAGGTCAGTCTCTGGGCCATCTGGAAGAATAAGAACCTTACGCAGCAGAGGCATGAGCTGAATGCCTTCAAACCAGACGTTACTGTTACCTGGCTGGAGACAGAGCGATAAAGATTCTTTTAGGTCCCCCAAGAAATTTTAAACATGGCCCACACTGCCATTTTTTCCTTTAATGTACATCTTCACCTGCAGGGCAATGTCTATCTGATTCTTGATATTTTTAATGATGTAGCCTTCAACTCCTGAGTGGTTACTCGTCTTCAACATGTACCTGAAACAAGGACACAGGTCGCTTGCAGTGGGAAGTGGAAAAGACACATTTCTGATTAATTTTCAGGGAAGAAAGGTGGAGCTCACTGGAAGAATCTGTACTTGGCTTCAGTGTTGAACTTATCAATGCTCAGCTGGAAAACCTTCAGTCCTTTAGTTCTCTGAAGACAAAAAGAAGTATCGTCAAAATTGAGTCCCAAGATAAGTTTCATTCTAGGTACCAAAAACGAGATGAAGGTGACACAAATGAAAGCCGATTTCAAACCAAATGATCTGACATTAGATTTTAAACACATCAAAATTGATTAAAAACTTACCAGTTCATGCTTTGGACATATCGTCATGACCTTTATTAAGTTCTGAAATTAAACACTGACATTAATAACATTATATGACGCACACAAAACACAACAGTAGACCCAACAGGTCTATAATGAAGCGACTGCATTCACCTGAGGGACTGTGAGGAAGGTTTTAATCTCCAGCAGGTCGGCACGCAGACTGCCGTCCTCGACTCGCACCAGACTTTTCTCATACAGCTCCTGTGTGATGCACATCCATCATACACTGATGACTGCTTTTAATGTGCAGAAGAAGATTTAAGTAACACAGTGACCATTTACACTGGCAGGTAACGACCCTTACAGCCTCATTCTTTTTCTTCTTTGGCTTCTTCTGATTGGCTATTATAAGAAAAAATGTGGGGAACCTCAAGTTTTAGAGTCTAAAGCCTCTCCAAATGCTAACCTCATTATTTGAAAACTTGGCCATGTTGAATATGAGCATCCAAGATGATGACCGTACATATCAAACCATAAGAAAAACTTTTCATAAGCTTTTAAACATGTTGTGTTTAATTAAAATAGCACCATGGAAATATATAGGATTAAATCCAGGAGTCACGTATTGACTCCTGGATGATTAAGGTCATTATAATTTATGTAATAAATAACTAATAAATAAGTAAAAATGTCACCTACCAGTCCTTTCTGAAGCTTGGACTCCTCAGTTCTATAAAAGATAGATATCACTGATTACAGGTTGATCATTAAAGTGGACACTTATGGTATATGTGTGTGTTATATATGTGTGTATAATGTGCATATTCATATTTTACAGCTTTTGTAAAACGCTAACAAAGATTATAACACGACACATTATTATGTCATGTTACCTGGACAGGAGGACAGAGACGTGCTCGATGTTACATCGAAGACTGAACACGGGACTGCAGAGAGAATACGGAGTGTTGGGAGCATTAACATTATTTAAATGTTTCAGTATTTGTTAATGTAGAACTACTGAAACACCCAAGTACAGATTCATTTCAAGCCAAGTGTGAATAATCCCACATTGTGCATCCCAGGAGAAAAATATGTTTTCAAAATACCTGAAAACAGTGGGGAAGGTGTCTGCAGCCAGGTGATGGACAAACACCAGATGAGCCAAGCTGGCCAAAGACTCTTTAGGATAACGCACCACCTCCTCGAGAAAGCCGGGAACCTGCTTTCTCTTCAAAAGAGGCTGGTGCACGAGACTGCTGAGGGACTCCCCGATAGAACCGAGGATGTTCTGCAGGACACAGAAAACCACGATTACCACGATATGCAAGTACGTGACGAACCGATGACATATTAGAAACCAGCAATGACACCATTTACACGTTTGAAAAATGGGTTTACCAAAATCTCGGTGGCAAAAGTCCTGAGGGGGGACAGAGCCAGCGTGTCAGGATCCTTGAGGTGTACTTCCAACAGAGGATGACTCAGACTCTTCATACAGCTCAAGAGGAGACAAACAAAAAGGAAGCCTCAGCATCATCAGTTTTCAAGAGCCCTGCAGCGCTTTTCTATGACATTATGTCGGACTATCAAATGTGAGTCTGAGCTGGAAAACGCATTTTTTTTCACTCACAACTTCAGAAGTTCTGTCCGCAGCTCATCCTCTTTATCCTTCCCCTGTCTGCCCACAGTCCTGTTTGCAGTCTCGCTCTGCATCACATTATTCAGCAGGTTATGCCTGACTTCTTGAACAAAAGGTCTGACGAAATCTATCATGTCAGTGCAGCACCGGCAAAACGAAAAGACGTCATCCTCCTCTTGCTCCTTGGTGTGAGGGAGAGGCAGTTTGGCCACCTGGTCCAGCACGGACGACAGCGCCATGCCCAAGGATGACGCCTTACGGCCGCCCAGGCGCACGAGCACTGTTCGAAGCGAGAAAAAGAGAATACATCACAATAATAATAGCAAGAAAAAGCACCCAAACAGCAATATGCAACATATACAGTCAGCTCCATAAATATTGGGACATCGACACAATTCTAACATTTTTGGCTCTATACACCACCATAATGGATTCCAAATGAAACAAACAAGATGTGCTTTAACTGCAGACTGTCAGCTTTTATTTGAAGGTATTTACATCCAAATCAGGTGAACGGTGTAGAAATTACAACAGTTTGCATAAGTGCCTCCCACTTGTTAACGGACTAAAAGTAAGGGGACAGGATAAGAACCATAAATCAAACTTTCACTTTTTAATACTTGGTTGCAAATCCTTTGCAGTCAATCACAGCCTGAAGTCTGGAACACATAGACATCACCAGACGCTGGGTTTCATCCCTGGTGATGCTCTGCCAGGCCTCTAATGCAACAGTCTTCAGTTCCTGCTTGTTCTTGGGGCATTTTCCCTTCAGTTTTGTCTTCGGCAAGTGAAATGCATGCTCAGTCGGATTCAGGTCAGGTGATTGACTTGGCCATTGCAAAACAGTCCACTTCTTTCCCTTCAAAAAACTCTGCTTTTGCAGTATGCTTTGGGTCATTGTCCATCTGCACTGTGAAGCGCCGTCTAATGAGTTCTGAATCACTTGGGTGAATATATGAGCAGATAATACTGCCCGAAACACTTCAGAATTCATTGTACTGCTTTTGTCAGCAGTCACATCATCAATAAATACAAGAGAACCAGCTCCACTGGCAGCCATACATGCCCATGCCATGACACTTGCAGCACCATGCTTCACAGATGAGGTGGTATGCTTAGGATCATGAGCACTTCCTTTCCTTCTCCATACTCCTCTCTTCCCATAACTCTGGTACAAATTGATCTCGGTCTCATCTATCCATAGGATGTTGTTCCAGAAGTGTGAAGGCTTTTTTTTAGATGTCGTTTGGCAAACTCTAATCTGGCCTTCCCGTTTTTGGGGCTCACCAATGGTTTACATCTTGCGGTGAACCCTCTGTATTCACACTGGTGGAGTCTTCTATTGATTTTTGACTTTGAGAGTGTTCTTGATCTGGCCAACTGTTGTGAAGGGTGTTTTCTTCACCAGGGAAAGGATCCTTCGGTCATCCACTATAGTTGTTTTCCGTCTTCCGGTGTTCTGACAAAGCATCCTACTTTGGCAAAACGTCCTACCGTAAGTAGTTTATCCACATTTCTGCTGTCACAGAGTAATTCCAGCACAAATTTAAGTGGGTATGACGGTTTGCCACTTACCTTTGCCCATCAGAGTATGTTTCTAGCTCATAATTATAAAGCCAGGACGGCTTGCCACTTCATTTTACCTGTCAGAGTATGCCTCTAGCTCTTATTAACAAAGGAAAAATGATTTGCCACTTCATTTTAGCTGTTAAAGTATGCTTCTAGCTCAGATTAACAAAGGTAGGACAATTTGCCACTAAATTTTAGCTGTTAAAGTATGCTTGTAGGTCACATTCAAAAAGGTAGGATGGTTTGGCACTTCATTTCGTGTTGTGCGCATGCGCAAAAACAACGGGTAGGATGGTTTGTAGGTAGGATGGATTCCCAGAACACCGGGTCTTTTGGTGTTGCTGAGCTCACCGGTGCATTCCTTCTTTTTGAGAATGTTCCAAACAGTTGTTTTGGCCACGCCTAATGTTTTTGCTATCTCTCCGATGGGTTTGTTTTGTTTTTTCCAGCCTAATGATGGCTTGCTTCACTGATAGCGACAGCTCTTTGGATCTCTTCTTGGCAGTTGACAGCAACAGGTTGCAAAGGCAAATAGCACATTTGAAATGAACTCTGGAGCTTTTATCTGCTCATTGTAATTGGGATAATGAGGGAATAACACACACCTGGCCATGGAACAGCTGAGAAGCCAATTGTCCCATTACTTTTGGTCCCTTAACAAGTGGGAGGCACTTATGCAAACTGTCGTAATTCCTACACTGTTCACCTGATTTGGATGTAAATACCCTCAAATGAGAGCTGACAGTCTGCAGTTAAAGCACATCTTATTCGTTTCATTTGGAATCCATAGTGGTGGTGTATAGAGCCAAAAATGTTAGAATTGTGTCGATGTCCCAATATTTATGGAGCTGACTGTATGTAAGACAAGAAGAAAACCAGTAAGAAGAGTAGCATGATGACTAAAAAGATTCTTTACCTTTCTGTAAAGGCTTCAAGAGCAGATGGAGGCTCTCTGCTATTGTATCAGGATCATCCTGCTCCAGCTGCTCCAACAGGCCGATCAGCAGCTCTTTCGGTCTGCACGTCTGCAAAAACAACCACAAAGATCACCCTTACAATGCCACATTCATCCAGTTTTCATCAGTGATGTTTTATCTTAAGTCCACTCCTGACCACTGACCTCCAGCAGGTGGTTAAAAATGGCCAGACACTGAGGAAGATTCTTGTCTTCTTTCTTCAGCAGGACCTGGATCAGCGGAGGCAGCAGGTTCCAACCCATGCATCTCACAATCTCCTGCACAGATGAAGACAGTTACACAGATGAGTGTGTGACAAACCTGAGAAGCAGCGATTGGTGTCAACTTTGAGAAACGTTACCTGATTCTTTTCATCCAGCACAATACTGAGGACCTGCGCGCTGTTTCCCTCCTCGATACAAGTCTGCCCAGCAACCGTGAAGATGTTGTGATCCTCGGTGGTGTAGCTGTCGTCTGGAAGAGCCTGCTGCATGAAAAAGAGACAAACAAGTGGGTAAAAATAGAGAAAACAGACATTTTAAACAGTTACTTATTAAATATTATATTCTATCAAATATCTCAAAGACACAATCCTGGCATATTACACTCTGGTTTGGGTTCAGAACACAGTCGCCCCCTCTGCTTTTAAGATTAGGCTTTTTGATCAAGTTTACAGTTAGATCAGGTGACCCTGAACCATCCCTTAGTTTTGCTGCTACCTCAGGCTGCTGAGGGACTTCCCATGATCCACTGAAGATTTCTCCTCTATTCCCGTCTTCACTAACTGAGCATTTATACACTGCTGCTGTATGGCAGCAGTGTACATAGACAGCAAAGCCATTGAATGGAAGTACATAGACCAATGGCGTGCTTAACTCACTCAACGTAACTCTACTCAGGCAATCAAATCCTTTACTCAGAGCACGTGTAAAAGTAGACAACTCGGAGAAGAGACGAGAGGCAGAAGCCAAAGGAATTAAGTCAGGGAGAAAAGGAGGGTTTAAAGTGAGATGGTTTACATGTGAAATGTAATTTAGAAAAAAGACAAAGAGGGGAAATTCAAAATACAACTTTTCATTATTTTAAATTAAGCACTTTATTTGAAGACAACTTTTTCAAAAGCTATAATTTTACTTGAAACTAAAAAAGAACATTTTCTTTTCATTAGAGTAATGAATAATAAATATTGTTGAAATACCGAATTACACTTTCTTTGCTTTACATTACAATCAGTTATTGCCCATATACTGACACTGTATAACTGTTAGGCTACTTTAAAATAGACTGCACTTATAATCATGTGGAACTTGATTATATTTTGGACTTGGAAATGTTCTCAAATTGGACCTCCTTATATTTTAATTAAATACCTCTGATCTAGAATATGCTCTAGTGAGAGACTCAAAACCCAGGTCAGCTCAGTTTGTGGGCAGTGTTGCCAACTTAGCGACTTTGTCGCTATATTTAGCGAGTTTTCAGACCCCTTAGCGACTTTTTTTCTAAAAAAAAAAAAAAGTCGCTAAAAAAAGACGTGAAAGCGCGTATCTCTTTTACTCTCAACAAGCAGCGGGTGCTGTAACGCAGTCAGTTCTTCTTTTACTCTTATGCCGTTTTGTGGATCACAAGGTTTAAAACTACTTATAAACACACACACACAAAGTAACTCCGCCAGAGTGCCTATTTCGGGTCACTTGCCGGTCCAAGCCCGGGTAAAGAAGCAGGGTTGGAATTGTGACATTAAAAAAAACAATAATTGCTAAAAGAAATCTAATTTGTAGTTCTAAATAAACTCTAAATGCATTTAGGACGTTTTTTCCTCACTTTATGTCTCTTCCACGATGTTATTTCTCTCTCCAACAACATAGGTTACAATTAGATTAGCATGACCAATTATGCAAATTAGGCGATGACGTCATTTAGCGACTTCTAGCGACTTTTAGGACAGCCAATAGCGATTTTCCTTACTGAGGAGTTGGCAACACTGTCTGTGGGTACCAGCATCCAGGTTGGTGCCAGTGGCTGTGCCGACATGCTGTTTAGGGAATTGATATCAGAATGAAGGAGTGGATGTGGGTTACAAGTACCACTGAATACTTACACATCTTTGGACCACCTCACTGAGCTGCTCCAGAGCCATCCCTGCTGTCTTCATACGGGTGTTGTCCTCATGCAGAAGTCCTCAAAAACAGGGGAAACTTCAAGTATATAAAAAAAACAGGTCCAAAGGTGTCAGAGGTTAAGTTCTGTGCCTGTGTGACTGTAAACACAGCAGAGCAGCAGGGATGCTAACCCCGCTCCGAATTAGCCGAACAGTGGCTAGCCAAACAAATTCACCGCCACGAAAAGAGCCGTTGGTGTGGACGCAAACGGGACCGAGGTGAAGGGGACACGTACCTCAGCTCAACTTCCACAAACAGCCCGGTGAAGAAAAAAAAAAGCACACACACTACACGCTACGGACGCACCGCGCGAACGTGAAGTTGTCCCCCTGGCTTGCCGTACATGGAGATACGTCACAGGTCAAAGTTGAAAGTGTAGAAAACAGAAACAGCATGGAGATGGATGAGAGAAGAAGGAGCGGGAGCTCCAAAAAGGGTTCGTTAAAAGCCTGTTTTTTGTTTCTCGGGTTTTAGAGAGGTGTTTACAGCGTTGTGGAGGGTTACACGGATCTCAGAGCGCTCACAGCTGGCTTGTGTAGCCGTTGGTTGGTTGGTAGAGTAACGACATCTCTTCCTTCAGAGATTCGTTTAACTCGTATATTCAATTTTTTTTGTTGTTTGTGAGGCAGGTGGGAAACGTGTCAAAGCACTCGCCGCGGAGGAAGAAGCGAGAAGGTGAGAAACCCCTACTCCACCAGGACATCTCTACTGGACGCTTCAGCTGCACCAGTAATCATTACCAAACATTTGTTGGTTGTGGAGTAAACACAGACACTTCTTCACGTGTGTGCTTTGTGTCAGGAGAGAGGAGCTGAAGGAGAAGCTGAGGGAGAAGTTGGAGCTGGAGAAGAGAGCTTTGAAGGTGGTGGAGCGGCTCCTGGACGACAGTGTGGCTGAGGACTTCCTAGTGGACTGTGTATGTGTCACCGGTGACTTTAGACAGGGCACAAGCTTTAGGCAAACCAGGAGACGAAGTCTTTCCTCACTGCTCTCACGCACAGGTCCTGTTACCCTTACATCACTGCCAAGCCTCTGTCATACTAAACCCGTCTCTTTTATTCACACACCATGTCTGCCACGATTAATTAGAATCTCACAGTCTCAGAACATGGCCCAATCTGCAGTTTCCAGGGTTTATAATTGCCATGACATCCCTATGATTGAGGTTTTGCTATTGGCCCAGTATAACGCAGCCTGGCTCTAGCATGCTATTTAGACTTGTTAGGAATTTGAATACACCGCCTCACTGGTAGCAGTGCCATTGCCTCACAGCAACAAGGACCTGAGGAGTATGCTAAGTTCACTACAGCCAGGCTTTGTTTGCGTTAGCTGTTGACAAAGCTTAAAACCCCAGTCGGAGATAATGGACATCATTATGATGGTTATCACCTTTCTTTAACTAGGCTTGTTGTTACGGGATGTCATATTCTACTCTTCTTCCACACAGAATGATCCCTGTGAATGCTGTCTAATCAGACTCTATAAGGTTATAAGGATAAAATGCTGTCAAAAGTCTCTAACGAACAGCAAAAATATTACAATAAAATGCAAAACTGTTACAGACAACGCAAGATATTAATGCTGTGGAAAAATGTCAATCATGGCATCTAGTGCTTAGAAGGATAAAATAAACAACGTAATGTATCCGGCATTAGTTACCATGGTGATGTAGCCAGGTGAAAAGAGAGACACATTTGTGGCACAGAAAATTCTGACTTCAAGTTCGACATAACTCGCTAACCCATAATCTCATTCTGTAGTGCCTTTCTGTGTGGAGTTTGTTCCCCCTGTGTCTGTGTGGATTCCGTCCAGATACTCAGGCTTCCTGTCACAGACCAAATGCATCCATAATTGGTTAGCTGGTCGGAGCTGTGAATGGTTGCCTGTATCTGTGTGTTAGCTTTGTGATGGACTGGCAACCAGTCTAGGGTGGACTCTGCCTCTCACCCTATGGCAGCTGAGATACGCTGTGTAAACACACACTTTTTTTTTCCATTTCTGATGACAGACTTTAGATTACATGCAGGTTTTCTGTCAATATTCAGATAATTTAAAATGTCAAGCAATATTAATTTTACACAAATTTAAACCAGAGAAAAGCTGCAAAGTAACCGAGTTCTCTTTACTTCACAGGCCAAAATGATCACCCCAGCTAATTACAGAGATACTGTAGAGGAGAGGTCTATTGCTAAGCTGTGCGGTTATCCCATCTGTCCTAATAAACTGGGCAAGGTAAGGCCACTGATATTGCATTTTGTTTGCAAATAATAAACATCTCCATGTCTCATATGTGATGACTGAGTCTGTGGTGCTGTTCACTTTCTAGATCCCATCTCAACAATACAAAATTTCTACTAAGACCAATAAAGTGTATGACATCACAGAGCGCAAGGTGAGTGTTTCTACATGAAATAGGTTTTTTTTGTTTGTTTCTTACACTTGCCAGAATGCGCTTAAAGACACATTTTGGTCTTTGCTTCTTTTGTCTTTAGTGTTTTTGCAGTAATTTCTGCTACAAAGCCTCCAAAGCGTTTGAGCTACAAATACCAAAGACGCCTCTTTGGGTTGGGCAACATGAGAGGTGTGTGTGTGCTGCTTCTCATCTCTGTCCTAAATCACCTGATTGATCTAATCGTTGAATGCAGTGATGTTCTGTATAATGTCTTTGCTCCCTTTCTCTCTCTCAGTCCTCCTGAAATTAAGTTGTTGAAGCAAGGAGAACGGTACGTAATAAGTTTCGTGTTTAGTTTTCCATATTTAGCCTTATAAATAGAAAGACTGATCCAGGGTTACATGTGTGCATTCAGTGGGAGCTCTGGTGAGGAGGTGATGCTGTCTGAGAGGTGTCTAAAAGAGGAGGACGTCGAGAACCCTGTGGCTGCTCAGCACAAGGAGCTTCACGGCTCTCGGGATCATCCTGCTGGAGGCAGCCACAGTGATGTCAGTGACGACGAACATGAGCAGGACTTTGTCTCCAGCGTGGTCTCTCAGCAGCAGAGACCCCGGGTCCACTGGGGTGACCTGCCTAAATGCTCAGATGAGAATGAGAAAGGACAACAAAGGAATTCTGAAACAAGAAAGATAAACACCAAAGAGGGGAATGAAGAAAAGATCGAACCTCCTCAGAGTCAGAATACAGAGGAACAGAGAAGTATGATAGAAGATGAGGAAAGAAAAGAGGCAGACGTGCGTAAAACTGAAGTTACCGATGCTGAAAAACCCAAAGAGCGGCAGGTGACACATACGGACCAGGCGGCATCACAAGAGAGAGAGTTGTCTGAGCTTTCTGGTGTGGAAGAGACTACAGCTGAGATGAGCGTGTGCAGTTTATCGGAGACGGTAACTCACAGCGTTCCTCGCTCAAACCCTCCAACAGAAAGTAAACAAATTCCTGCCACTAATCAGAACAGCCACGGCCAGCAAGAGCTCAACATCACGCAGGTGGGTATGAGCAAGAGGGGGGCAGCTGGGCTGCGAGGTCTACTGAAGAACCACGCCGAAGTCAAACCTGACTCTGTACGGATGAATCTGCTCGATTGCCTAAAAAACACATTGAAGGAGTGGTGTACCGATGAGACGTTAACGTTCCTGTACGGCTCCGATCACTCCCTTGGTTCTCCCTATGCCGAGGTAAGAGAAGAAGAAGGCAAAGAGGAGTTGGATGAAGATGACCTTGAGGATGAGGTGACAGCCGACAACAGCGAGGACAAGAAGAGGCCGTCAGCTGCAGCTCCAAACTATGACACGCTGCGGAGGGAGACCCAGGATCTAGAGCTCCGGGTCAGGGAATTTTATAAGGGCACGTGGATTCTGCCTGACGAGAAAGAGGAGCCCAATAGAAAGCAGGTAAGTGCATATTAAAAGACTTGCTTTAAGAGTTTGAGTTTAAATTAGGTGAGCTCACAGAGTGAGTTTTGTTCTTAAACCGTCCCCACACCAGGTGACAGTCCAGGAAAGCATCAAGGATCCGGTCCTGCCGCTCGTTGACTCTCATGCTCAGAACCTCATCCAGAAACGAATCACAGTGGAGAAACTCTCCAGCTGGTGCGTGTTTGTCCTTTATTTCTTGGATGTGGCACACGGAGCTTTATTAATTTCTTTTCCTGGTTTTTCTTCAACAGCTGTGAAGGTCCCGTGAACCTCACTGCTGCACAGTTTGACATGGCTGCACATAATCATGATTTTCATGATCAGTTCATCTTAATTCTTTGCTCTCTTGTCTTGTGGTTGTGCTGTGCAGCCTCAGAAACATTGTAGGTCCACTGCATCTCACCATGATTGACATCACTACCGACCTGAACAACCTGGTGCGGACGTTCAGGTCAGTACACTACACACTCAGTCTGATATGTGCTGTCTGCTAGTCTGCCACCAGAAAGGGGACACACACACACACACACACACACACACACACACACACACACACACACACAGGAGAGGGGAGGCGAGGCAGGTGTGAGTTTATAGTGGATGAGCTCTAGAAATGTGTCAAAAATTGCTGTTAAATTTAATTCATGTTAAGGAAAGGAAACCTAGCATTGAAACTGTGCCTTGTTCTGTGGGTTCATATTAAGCTCAGAAACATAATAGTGAAACTTGATTGTTTGTATGTAACTGAATGGCAGTTTACTTTTGAACAGCTGCAGGATATAGACGTGTCCCGTTACCCTCTTTGTCATAAACCTAAATCTTTCACTTTTGCAAATTGGTGAGCTTTTGCACAACTATGAGCATTTATTATAGCCATGCCATACAACCCCAGCTGCAAAAAATGTTGGGATGCTGCGTAAAATGTAAATAAAAACAGAATGCAACCATTTCCAAATCTCACAAACACTGATTATACAAAGAATAGAAAACATATCAGATGTCTAAACTGAGACATTTCACGATTATGTGAAAAATATTAGGATCAAGACTGAGCAGCTAGGGTATCATGTCAGACAAGAATGAGACACATGCCTCTTCCAAAAAGATGCTACACAGCAGTAAAAACGACTCTGTATTTGGACTCTATTCATAATTAACTGTTATCACACCACATTGTATCTACTGAGAAACACTGAAAATCAAGCTACATAGAACAGGAAACTAACTGATTAGTTATCTGTTGTGATTTCGATCTCCTCTTTTATCTCCTTGCATGAGCAAAACATGCCATGAATGTTCTTGGAATCGCTCTTATTCTTCAGAAGAACTCAAAGAAATGAGTCTAACGTGTATTTAATGAGTTGATTTCATCTAAATTCCACAACACACAGTTGTTTAGCTCTGCTTCCCCCTACAGGCACACATGAAGTATGACGAACAGTAGTTTTATTGACTCTTTAAAACTTGTACTTTTTTCATGTGATGGGGCTAAATGTCTGCTTCAAAGAGAATTATGTCTATTTTCTGAGAAAGTGTTTTAATCTCCTGCACATCAAAATAAGTATTACGAAATGTCATATATCTCACAGTGTGCCACACATGCCAGCATGCATGACACCAGGACTGGGTAGAATGAATTATTATATACGCTTGCTGTTTTTACTCAGTCAGCATAGCAGTATGGCTTCTGTTTCTCTATAAGAATGACAGAGCTCTGTTTTAAGAAAAAAAATAGGTGGAGGGGGGGGGGGGGGGGGTTTAAACTTGTGCCAGAATTGAGCATTTCCTGCCTTAGACACACCCTGGATTGCCATTGGCTGCTTAGGATGTTTTCAACAGCCCTGCTGTTAAATCACTGTGTCTGTGATTTAAACGCACATCAGGCTATGGAGCAACACCGCCACGGCCCTGCTTCCGGGAATTGTCTTTGTGCTGTCAAGAGGCCCCAATAACAAGAGGCTCAAACCAAAGAAAATACACAGCGCTGGCAGAAAGACATAAATCATTGCTGCATGCAGTGTTTTTGGTTGTTGCTCTTGGTCTGTGCACAATTTATATTTCTATTATTTATATCTAGAATGAAGCATTTCTGCAGACTATCTGCAGAGGGACACAGATGTATGGTGACTGTGGCCCAGAACATATAGCGGGTTATGATTTGATGTCCAGCTGCTCCAGTCGGAATTCTGAAATGTCGATGGGCGAGATACTGGAACTGCTGTGCATCCTCCATAAAATGTGCACGCACGCGCGCGCACACACACACACACACACACTGTACTTAACAGTGGTGCTTTATGTTCACAGGTTCACCAACAAAAACATCATCCATAAAACTCCAGAGTGGACCCTCATAGCTGTGGTGCTTCTGCATCTGTAAGTTTTCTGTGTGTGTGTGTGTGTGTGTGTGTGTGTGTGTGTGTGTGTGTGTGTGTGTACACACACGTGTTTAAGTTTAATGTCAGCTGTCGAGCTGCTCCTCAGCAAGCCCGGTTGAACATTGGAGAGAAAAAAACATTGCAAGGAAATGAAGAACCATAGTTTCTCGGGAAATAGACCACGTCGGCCGTCTTTACCCGTGTGTGCAAATGTTTGCGTGCCTTGACAATGAGAAAAGTGTGTATTTAAAGTTTACTGTGCTGGTGTATGATAAGATTTATTCTTTTATTTTTTTATTTTTTTGTAAAACAAGCAAGAACCAGATTTCTAAGCAATAAATGAGCATTATAACGTATGACTGGGTGAAGATGACCCATATAGACACATACTGGATTTAACATTATGTTATTTCCAGTCTGGTGCATGAAGAGGTGCTTAAATCAGAGATGCAACAGCAATCTGCATTTTTAACACTGTTTGAAATTGAAAGAAAAGAATAAGAAGTCATCATGGTGCATTTGATAGACTGCTGTGTGCTTTGGCATAGTTTGGCACCTACCATATGGTCTGTGTGTGTTCGTGTGTATGTGTGTCTGTGTTGCTGGCAGTTCACGGACAGTTCCGTGCTGCTCCCGTCTAAGTACACAGAGACGCCTCATGGCCTTATCTGCACCTGATTACCTCTGTCCAGATCCGTGATGGAGGACAGAAGGCACACAGTTCCTGTGTATCCTTTATATTGCCCCGGGCTGGGAAACCTTTCACCTGACGCTGACGGCTGATTCTGATTTATTACTCCCTCAATGGTTCCTGTCAGTTTGCTTTAATATCACGGCACACTGTGTGTCGTCTTGAACTTTAAAAGAAGTGTTGCACAGCTTTAGGTACTGTAGGGGATCTGCCACCAAGAGGCCTCTGAAACCTGCCCGACAGAAACTGTTGTGTAATTTTCAGGGAAATAAAGGGAATGAAATTCAACTTGTAAAACAGAACCAAGATTTCTCATCTGGGGTCTGAAGTGATTTTACTGTTGCTAAAAAAGAAAGATAAAAGGGTAAAAAGGTTAGTGAATGCTTTGGAATTACCAGGATTTCAGCACTGATTACTCACAAAGTGTGTTTGTCACATTGTGAATTATATGAAGCTCAGGCCGCCTTTTATGAGTAATCACTGCAGAAATCCTGGTAATTCCAAAGGGTTCACAGAGGGGTTTTGGGAACGGTGTCCATCTCTAATTCTGACAGTTGTTGTAATACATTTCCAGATTTGATTTTAAGAACGTACTGACTCCACTTCTGAACAGTCAAAATTCATTTGTAAATATTACCCTTTCATTGGTCAGATGTGACACTGGTGCTCTATGATTTCATCGGTTTCCATCCTTCCATTCCTCCATCATGAATAATTTGGTGCGCTGTCTTATCTGTCTGCTGCACGGCAGCTGTGGAGCTAGTCTGGCTGCTATTGTTCAGCCCAGCTGAATAATGGATGCCCCCCCTGCAACACTAGACCCTGGGCTGAACCGGAGATTGACCAGGAGTGTACCTCCTTTCTGGTAAGGGCAGGTAGAGAGGCGTGGGTGGGGGAGGATGATGGAGGTTGGAGACAGATGACAGAGGGCTACAGACAGTGAGTTTAGTGTTGGAGGGAAATATTCTTGCACTAACTTGACAAATACTCTGTTTTTTGTACTGATACTGTGAATCTGGCTTCATGTCACTCATGACTTGTCTGAGCTGCGGTCTTAAGATTGAGCAAGTGGTTGAACAGATAAAGTCCATCTCGTTTAAATTGGTGGAAACTTTGACCGTCTAACCTGATAAAAGATGAATCTCACTGTGTAATTTTCCATGTTACTGAAGGCATTTCCCAAATAGAAACACATTTATTTACCTTTTTTTTTTTTTTTTTTTTAATTCAATAATTATTTACTTTTGATTTATTTCAAAAACAGTGGACAGTAAAACACTGGAGCCTCTCCAGCTGTCGTAGGGTGAGAGACCCACGATGGGCCGGTTGCCGGTCCATCACAGAGGCAACAAGCATCCGCGCTCACATTAACACCTGCAGTAAAATGTTGAGTCACCACTTAGCCGATCATGAATTTTGTTGGATTGTGGGAGGAAACCCGGAGCGCTCGTGGAAACAACCCACACGAGCACAGGGAGCACCCACGTGATCGGCGGATTTGAACCCAGGACTTTCTTGCTGTGAGGCACAGCGGTTGTTTTTTGTTTGTTTTTAAACAAATATACAGTGGGGCAAAAAAGTATTTAGTCAGCCACCGATTGCGCAAGTTCCCCCACTTAAAATGATGACAGAGGTCAGTAATTTGCACCAGAGGTACACTTCAACTGTGAGAGACAGAATGTGAAAAAGAAATCCATGAATTCACATGGTAGGATTTGTAAAGAATTTATTCATAAATTAGGGTGGAAAATAAGTATTTGGTCACCTCAAACATGGAAAATCTCTGGCTCTCACAGACCTGTAACGTCTTCTGTAAGAAGCTTTTCTGTTCCCCACTCGTTACCTGTATGAATGGCACCTGTTTGAACTCATCATCTGTATAAAAGACACCTGTCCACAGCCTCAAACAGTCAGACTCCAAACTCTGCCATGGCCAAGACCAAAGAGCTTTCGAAGGACACCAGGAAAAGTATTGTAGACCTGCACCAGACTGGGAAGAGTGAATCTACAATAGGCAAGCAGCTTGGTGTGAAAAAATCAACTGTGGGAGCAATCATCAGAAAATGGAAGACATACAAGACCACTGATAATCTCCCTCGATCTGGGGCTCCACGCAAGATCTCATCCCGTGGGGTCAAAATGATCATGAGAACGGTGAGCAAAGATCCCAGAACCACACGGGGGGACCTGGTGAATGACCTGCAGATAGCTGGGACCAAAGTAACAAAGGTCACCATCAGTAACACACTACAACGGCAGGGAATCAAATCCCGCAGTGCCAGACGTGTTCCGCTGCTGAAGCCAGTGCATGTCCAGGCCCGTCTGAAGTTTGCCAGAGAGCACATGGATGATACAGCAGAGGATTGGGAGAATGTCATGTGGTCAGATGAAACCAAAGTAGAACTTTTTGGTATAAACTCAACTCGTCGTGTTTGGAGGAAGAAGAATACTGAGTTGCATCCCAAGAACACCATACCTACTGTGAAGCATGGGGGTGGAAACATCATGCTATGGGGCTGTTTTTCTGCCAAGGGGACAGGACGACTGATCTGTGTTAAGGACAGAATGAATGGGGCCATGTATCGTGAGATTTTGAGCCAAAACCTCCTTCCATCAGTGAGAACTTTGAAGATGAAACGAGGCTGGGTCTTCCAACATGACAATGATCCAAAACACACCGCCCGGGCAACAAAGGAGTGGCTCCGTAAGAAGCATTTGAAAGTCCTGGAGTGGCCTAGCCAGTCTCCAGACCTCAACCCCATAGAAAATCTGTGGCGGGAGTTGAAAGTCCGTGTTGCTCGGCGACAGCCCCAAAACATCACTGCTCTCGAGAAGATCTGCATGGAGGAATGGGCCAAAATACCAGCTACTGTGTGTGCAAACCTGGTAAAGACCTATAGTAAACGTTTGACCTCTGTTATTGCCAACAAAGGTTATGTTACAAAGTATTGAGTTGTATTTTTGTTATTGACCAAATACTTATTTTCCACCCTGATTTATGAATAAATTCTTTACAAATCCTACCATGTGGATTCATGGATTTTTTTTTTTCACATTCTGTCTCTCACAGTTGAAGTGTACCTCTGGTGCAAATTACTGACCTCTGTCATCATTTTAAGTGGGGGAACTTGCACAATCGGTGGCTGACTAAATACTTTTTTGCCCCACTGTATGCTCATTTTGATGACGCAACACTGAAAGTCAAATTTGTTAGGCGTTCAGCTACTCAACAATTCAGAGCCTCTTTTGTCCTTATTTGGTTTCATAATGGGCCAAATGAGCCAGTTTAGGCTCTTTTGTTAGCGATGCTGTTATAGTGCATGCATATGTGGCTTTGCTGACACAAGCGAGGCCTTGCTGGGAAAAACAGCACCTTGATGGCAGCATACCTGTTTATGTCTCTCAGCATTAATGGGCCTTCAGACATGCACACGTTCCCCCTGCATGTGCGTCCTTTTGAGCAGCCTGGAAGCTTCCACTTCTCTTTAGCCGACGTCTAGTTTTGTTTTTTGCTGTATTTTGTTTTCTGTGTGATTAATAATAATATGCACAGACGCCACTTATCAGTATGCCTCTCAGCAACCCCCACAGTACAGCAAAGCTGAACATACACTCCTTTTACAGTGACTCAGCAGAGACTGAGCATTATTATGTTCACGAAAGTAGGATTGACCACACGGCAGTATCAGCTTGTGTCATATGAATATACACGACAGTGTTGGCCCAAGGCGCTGTGTGATTTTCTTTTTTCTTTTTGTAGACATACGCTGTGAAGTGTTTAAAATCTATTCTCTCATGTCGGTCTCTTTCTGCTTGACATTCAGAGCTCATCTTTACAGCTCTAAAAATGTAGTCGATGGCCAGATTTTAAAGTGTGTGTGTGTGTGTGTGTGTGTGTGTGTGTGTGTGTGTGTGTGTGTGTGTGTGTGTGTGTGTGTGTGTGTGTGTGTGTGTGTGTGTGTGTGTGTGTGTGAACACTTTCATGAATAAAAAAAGCAGGATATTTTTCTGCCTCAGGTCTGCAATAATTCTATTTGACCCGATCACTTTGCTGAGGAAAAACTCTATAAATAAAATTTTCGAGTTCGTTTTATTCAACAAATTTTATCTGTATGAGTCAGCAACCGCTGCTTTCTCATAGCACCGGCACCTTGGCGAAGAGAGGCCTGTGTGAGAACATGGCTTAAATAAGAACTGACTGCTAACTTTACACATCACGCTATTGAAGGCTGAACATGTCGTCTTTTACTTTTAGGGTAGTCATTATAATGCTTACAGATCCCTTTTGTAATTTCGAGGAACTGGGTTGCCTTTGTGTTGGAAGATAAGTCGCCCATTTAGTGTTGAGTTGGTTTGAATTTGTTGGTTTTTCACATTTCAGGTTGTCAGAGGTGTCTCCGTTGGTGCGAGAAGCCCTGAAGACTTCGGCATCTGTGGAGTATTTGAACACGCTGATGGTGGAGCTGGGTCTGCAGGAGCAGGACCTTCTGAATTTGGTCCAGCTGTTTAAATCCCCTGCGCACTGACACGGATACGGATAAAGCAATAAAACTGCACTCTTTGACTGTGTGACAAATGTTTGTTTGTTTGTTCTATTGTTTTCTGGATTGTCTGTTTCCACAAAATAAATGTATCAATAATAATAATAATAATAATAATAGTAGTAGTAGTAGCAGGAAGTTGTGTGTTTTATCCTGCATGTTGTTGGAGACTGTTGGTGTTGCGCACACAATCTGTGGTGAGATATGCCCAAATCAGATCCTTGAAGTTTTAAAGCTGTGGATGTTTAACGTAGGCGGGGCCAAATAAATCACACCCAGCTTCTTCTTTTTTTTTCTCTCCCCTGAGTGAAAACGCCATGTGGGCACGCTGCTTATTGCTGCTGCTAGAGGAGCTCCTCCTGCAATAAAACCAGCGCTATTTCTCCCGACTTCCTTTACGTGGAGGTTTTATGGCGCCATAATATCATTTATTATACGGGTATGCCAGCAATGCGCTTGTCTGAAAATATTTGGTTTTGACCAGGTGGCGCATGCAGCGAAACGTTTCTGCTATTTAATATCTGAGATATAACACCGAGACGTGATTGATGGGTCTGCACGGCTGAGCGCACAGCTTCTCGTTTGTTCACGGGTCAAACGAGTGGACCGGTGAACGGTGGGTTTAGCCGGTAGAGTAGATGTTTGTGGATAAAAACTACATGTGTTTAACCGGTAATTAAATGTAGAAATATGGGGGAAAAATGACAACTGCGCTCCTTAAGTTAATATTTAATCCGTTAAAAAGGCTGACTAAAACAGCACGGTAAGCTTATAAAAGCTTGTGAAATTATTTAGTAGTTTTTTTTTCATAATAATAAAAACACAACAGATAAATAAACAATCAGCGTATCTTAGGCTAAGTAGGGGGGAAATAAACCAATTACAGCAAACTTAAAGCGCCACAAGTTTCGATTAACTCCTGCTTATTTCAGTCCGTGCTGCGTCTCTTTGTGCCTCCTCAGATCCACTTTCCTCTGGAAACCTTTCCCGCAGAGGTCACAGCCGAAGGGCTTGAAGCCCGTGTGTTTCCTGCTGTGCGTGATGAGGTTGGAGCTCTGACTGAAGGCCTTCCCGCACACCTGGCACTTGTGCGGCTTCTCACCTGCAAGCAGGGACAAAATGGGAAAATGTTAGGTCTTATTTTTCTTTTTTGCACGTCTTGATTACTTTGACTTGCTAAAGCGTCTCACCTGTGTGAATGAAAGTGTGTTTTTTCATGTCTGACTTTTGGTGGAACCTTTTCCCGCAGTACTGGCACGGATAAGGCCGCGTGTCGGAATGGATGAGCAGGTGCGTAGAGAGGGTTGAAGAGCGCTTGAAGCTTTTGCCGCAGATCTTACAGCTGAAGCTCCTCTCCTGTAAAATACAGCATTCTGTCAGTGTCGAGAAACCTGGAAGTATCAGATTTAAATGTAGAAATGCAGTTTAAGCCAAGTCAGAGAGGTTGGTAGTGGGAAAAGAAAATGTCATCTGTGGCCTTTATGTCGAGGATGTGGATCTAAAGCGGGTTTAGGGGACGTGTGCACTGGTTTATTTCCGGCTTGGAGGCCCATACCTGCGAGTGAACCGCTCTGTGCTGATCCAAGCTCACTGCGTGTCCGAAGGTTTTTCCGCATATCCCACACTCAAACGGCCGCGTGCCGCTGTGCGACCGCCGCACGTGAACTTCCAGCCCGTGAGGCGTGGAGAACACCTTTGGAAAACACATGGATGATTCCAAATCAAACCCAAAATGAAGGGAAAACAATAGAGAAAATGTTAAAGAAGCGAAAAGGAAAACTGAACAAAATAAAAAACTGAAAATTATGACTTTAAGTGAAATTAGGGAAACGCCTACCTTGCAACATTTAATGCACTTGTATGATCCACTCGACTCGAGGTTTGCGCGGATGAAATCGTTCTCAGACTTGATTTCCGCCACGCGGGCCTGTTGCTTCGCATCCAGATACAGCTCGTCTCTGTCCCGCATCCTGCAGATTTGGGCCGTTGAAGAATAACCCTGGTAACATCCGGCCGCGAGGCCCCGCTGTACATAAAGGGACTCACTGCCGCTGTCCTCTCCCCTGTAGATGCTTATAGGTGACTGGGACTCCCTGTGGCTCTGGAGGTGGTGGTGATAAGACCCCTGAACCAGATGTCTCAGCTCGGTTCCTGAGTATGCCGACCAGGAGTACGGGAAGATTGGCATGTTCGAGTGACCGTCCTCCGCTGCAGGAGTGGAGCATTTCTCAGAATCTGAAAGTTAATTTGGATATCTTTAAAAACTTCAAATAATGTCCTGCATTAAAAAAAAAAATGGACACCTGGAAAATGCACTGCACTTTATTGGACATGACTCCATACCGTGCGTAAAAGTCAAAGCAAACAAAAGTTTTAAGTCGTTATTGGGTCGTGTGTCCGGTCACTAATCACAAGTGTCCTTTTGATTCTTTCACCAAATATTTTATATGTGAAATAGAAGATATGAAATATAATTATTCGTATCTTCATCACTTCATCAAAAACCTTAAAGTTTTTATGTTTAATTTATAGCCCAAATAATTTCTGCTTTAATAAACAACAACAACAATAATAATAATAACAACAATAATAATAATTAATCATACACAAATATAGTTGGACAAGTCGGGTTGAAAATGCGTAAAGGTTTTGACATCTCATGAACCCAACACCAAATGAAACGAAGGATTAAAAAGAGAAAGAGAAAAATTCTTTAAATTTTAGACACAAACTGATGATATTTTTGTCTTGATAAGAACAGACCTGGTGAGGACGAGGGGGACGGGGGACGCCAGAAATCACAGTCGGAGGACCGGTCACAGGCGCTGCCTCCGCAGCTCAGCGGGGAGCTGGAGGACAGAGACCTCGGGGACCTCAGCCGCGACCCAGGGGACAGTCTGTCAGCGCCGGTCCTCACGTCTTCCTGCTCTAGATTGGAATCGAACTCGGCTTGAGATTTTGTTTCTATATTGGCACAAGAGGATAATCAATGAAAGGAGTTATGAATTTGTGCACTTGAATTTTCAGAATTCCCACTAAGACGACTCCTTTTTCTTCCCCAAGTTTCGTGCGTAATTACGCACAAATGCACCCACCTGCGCACACATCAGCCATAATAGTGTCCAGTCTACTGTAGTCATCGTCGAAGTAGCGGTGCTGGTGGTAGCTGTGGGCCCTTTTGCTTTTCACCAGGAAAGATCTCGGCATGTTGTTGAAGTTTTCTTCAGTCTTAAAGCTCGGCGCTGCTCGGGTCCGAAATCCTTCACGTCTGTCCCCTCAGCGTTGCTCTGACTTTATCTCTGGACAGATTGGAACACTATTGGTTGTCAGGCGATACGGTGTTAGGATTTTTGGCAGTCTATTACGCATGCGCAGAGAAACCGTATCGTTTACCAGGTGACGCCGGGCAGGTGACCAAAAGTGGAGCCACCTTCCCCTCAAAGAGTAGATATGCGTCTGAAGACCACATACTGCGCTTCAATTCAGTTTACTGTAACGGACGTCAGCTGAATCACAGAAGAGGAAGTCTATGTATGTTTACGTAGCTCGTGGAGTAACGTCGACTTAAACTACATACGGCCTAAATTAAAAGCATATGGTGTAATAATATTCACTGATATTTTTATGAAGTAAACATGTTTAAAGTAATTTTGAAAATTTTACGTATAATGACATCTTTTTTGTTTGTTTTTTTCCCATTTACAATATTCTAAAGGCATTAAAATACATTTGGAGCCGAAATTTGATTTGTGTCCTGAGAAGTTGATGTTTGTATATTCAAAGCATAAACTAACTGAAATTATCATAAGTAAATAAATTAAAATCAGTTGATTATATATAATTTGGATAAAGTGAGACATGAGAGTTGCGGGTTTGAGGCTGGTGAATACAGGCAGAGCAGGCAGTGATGGATAATGACCTATTTGTTTGACTGGTTGTAAAGTGATCTCGTTAATGAGACGGCGCACGGCCGCTATGCGCAACAGCCTGTTGGTGGGGAGCCGAAGTATCCCTTTACAGTCGCTCTGCTTCAGCTTACCCGCACTGACTTCAGCCTTATTGTTTTACATTATTAAAACCTCCTCCAGGCTAATAGACAGACCCAATTAAGCAGTGCACTGAACAAAAGTACAAGAAGAGTCACATGCCAGTGCCAGCTGGAGAGGATAAAAATGTGTAAATACTGATGATGATAATAAAATCACAAAAGCGAATTTTTCCCCCTTTAAGCAGAAATCTGTCAGGCTCAAAATGCAAATCATTGCGAAGATTTGGGTTCAAGGTCATACTAAAGCAAAGCGGTATCGATTTTATCCGTTTGTGGGAACAGACTTTGTTTGATGCAGCTGCAGCAAGTTAGAGACCTGCAAGCAAAACTCAGATAGCCGAGGCACGAAGCCGAGCGCACATGTCCCATACTCACACGGCACTGACACCGCAGGCACTAATATCCCGGCTTCGAGAGCACACACTCTCCAGATCTCTGTCCGCACTGGGTCTGACTGTCAGAGAGCCGCTTCTCATACTGTCTCAACGCATTCACGCGTGCACACACACACACAGGCGTGCGCGAGCTCCTTGTCCCTCCTGATCTCGTCCCCTCCCTCAAAAATTAATTTTAATGTCAGTCAAGCATGACGGTCAAACAAAAACACTGATTCATCTTTTGATAAAAGAGTCCCCCAGTGCCAAAATCGTTCTGCATTTGCGTCGCACAAAAAATAAATCCCGCTGCCTTTTTAGATTTCCTTCTCACGACTGTCACTCACAGCCCGCACTCCGAGCCAGATTTCTGTCCATTTCTCTGTGATATTAAAAACAAATTTACATCGGTTTCATATCTGTGATTGCCGTTATTTTTTCCTGATAAGTTACCAACGTTTACTTTCATTATTGCACTCACTGAAAAAAAGAATGAAACAAAAGACAAAGAAAAACAAAAGAAAAATACTTCAGCTATAAAATCAACAAGTCCTAGCCTCAAACTCACCATTTGTTTCTGCTTCATGGTTGCTTAATTACACCTAGCAAAGATAAAAATAAAAAAAACCCCAGCTCAATCGCACATTTAAATCGCCCTGTTTGAATATCAGCCGCTCTGATTATTCTTAAAGCTGTGAGAAGTGAGAGAGAGAGACACACACACGCAGAGGGACAGACAAGTGACAACAGTCAAACTCAGGGTTACACACTGACTCAGAACAGGAAACCATGCAGAGTGAGAAGACGCTATCAGGGCTGCCACAGGCTCCTCTCGTGTGTCTCCCCCTCCCTCCCCCCAACACAGACAGGCCTTGATTCTTGCTCTTTTAACTCTTACAGCAAGTATGTGATTGAAATAGAAGCTCAATCGCAGCGATCAGAGGGGGTGGAGGAGGAGGGTCTCTTTTTTTTTTTTTTGCTTTGCTTCATTCGCCACTCATCAGCCTTGTCTACCTGCGAGTCACAGTCCCACGGGGTTAAATAAAGACTTGTGCTGCCGAGCCATGAGGTTATTTTCTCAAGCTGAACCTCGAACCCCCTTTTTGGCTCTATAGCGAGGAAAGACAGAGGCTGTGGGGGGACTCCTCATGGTTTTAAATATACTTGAGGCTACAGCTTTTGCACCACATGCATGTGAATGTTGACAAGAAGAGGTGCAGCATGCACTGTGACTTGTCACATGTCTTGATTTTGCCTCTTGCACGTCAGGTGAAGTCAGGCCTGTATAACTCCAGTCAAACCTGGTAACTATCGATAACAACCATGGGCTCTTCAAAGATTTTAAAGAAAGCCATCAAGTCTTTTGGTCTAACTAGCTTAACTGTTTAAACGTTGGCCTTACTTGGTAGCTGAAGCTCACATTTTTCATCTGTACCCAGCCATCAGCATTGAAGGGCTGACAACTGAAACCACCAAGAAGTACTAAAAACGGCAGTTCCTGAATGCCGCTTAAGGCTCCAAAAATGAATCAAGTCTATAAGTTTGCTGTGAAGATATCCTCTTTTTTAAAGGCCCTTAAGATTTTTCAAGGGAGACCTGGCCAAGAAGGGAATCTATTACAAGGTTACAAAAAATATAAACTACACTGTAAAGATGAAACGAACAGAGAAATAATAAGCAAATGAGCAACATCAGGCCAGCTTAGGCTTGGAAGCTGCAGTCTTCAGGTACAGAATTTGTGATAGAAGCTCTGAACTTTCCCTGATAGACAAAAATATTTATCTTTTGCATTTTCTAAAAGTCTTTCCCCGGCCAAGGGACAAAATAAGAAAATGTTGATCTATCATATTCAGAAAAAATCTAAAGGAGCCTTCAGCTGTCTGCTTTTGATTGTCTGAAGTGGACCTTGACAATATTTGTGGTGCCGATGCCTTTTGGAGCATTTGCACTGCAAGTATGTGCCAAATAATACCGTTTGATCTCTGCTTAATGTGCTTGCAGCCTATCCAACAAGTCTGTTGTCAAGTGTTTCTGAGTGAATTTCTAGTATGTTATTTGTACGTTACTTATCACTAATTAGCAGATATCTGCAGGAGGCCTGGTTATAGCTGAGCTAGCTAGCATTAGCTAACATTCCACTCTCTTGTCCAAATATGGAGACTTCTAGCTCCAGAAAATCAAAGTGGTGATCCCCAGAATGCTAGAATCCAGGTTTGGGAGTATGAGTCCACAGATTATATATATAGAACAAAATCTTTGTAGCTAGTGAAACGAAACAAATTCAGGAGTGCCTTACACCTGCTTCCCCCCCCCTATAATGACAAGTGTGAGTTTGCAAAAGCAAAACATGTAGTTCATTATGAGTCTTCTGGAAAGTGGCTCTTTGGTGCCCTCGCTCTGTGGCCTCAGTGAACACTTTCATGATGAGCTGATAGTTTCAGTCGCTAATTTAAAGTTTGCAATATGACGTTGAGTTTCATAATTTTTGACTTTATTGGTGTCAAAAGGAGGATTAAACAGGGTATGCATTACCATATGACTGTCACATTTTCACAATTAGATTGGCTTGGAACATTAGGATGGTGACAGCTAATGGGATTTTGGTAACCAGGGGATGGCTAAGTCCATCTTTGGTATACAGTCTATGCTACAAACTAATGCACAGTACCAGACCGCCCCCCCCCCCCCCCCCCCCCCCCCCGCCCCCCCTCTTTATTTTTAATGGACTGTGGGCATATCAGACTGTTTACTTTCCCATTGATTGCGTGTTTGTTTCCTGGAGATTCATCAAAAAACTGCAGTCTCACATTAAGTCAAAATGAAACTGAATGAGGAAAAAAAAGTTTGTTCTTAGAAAAGTCATTCAGTCCTCTTTTCTTTGGTTTTGTTGTCGGACCAGAAAACAGAATCATTTCAAGCAGTGCTCTCTCCTTTTGCAGAACATAACCACATGAGGCTGATTTTACTAACTGCCCCAGTCTGCAGTGGATTCATGGCATAATAACCTGTTGTGGTTAAACTGACTTTCCTTGGTTTATGTCCTTCTTCAGTCCCATGTTTTCAGCAAGGAGCGTTCACCTCTGTACCTCCGGACTCTTGTGGCATCTCAATGAAAACCACATCACGCTATCTCATCCCCTCACAGGTTCCTTTGGCTCCATAGCTCTAACCACCATTTAACCTCCCCACCCCACCCCAACCCCCACCGGCTTTCTTTTAAACTCCTTCATTCTTTTTCCTTCAGTTAGACAATAAGATTTTAGTCCTTGTTTTGGGTTCAACTGTATGCCCCCCCCCCCACCACCACCCACCCCACTGGGAATTACCAGCCAAATCTCATCAAGCTCTCAGCTGGGTCCACCTGCAGCTACCAGATAGGGACAGAGTACTAAAACAATGTATGATTTACTGGATGCAGCTGAACACGAGACAGTTCTTCTTTTTCACAGGCGATCAACAAATGTGTTGCCTTTACTTGCACACTCTCAATCAAGTCTGCAGCTGTGAGCGGCGTTTGAGCTGCTCTAACTGATTCGTCTCTGTCAAAGTTTTACTTATTGGGTTAATATCCTGATATGACACTAGAGGATCACAGAGGGCACCCGGGGATCTGCAGTGGTGCCAAATCCCAAGGACACAAAAGCCTCGGAAGCCTGCAAAAACAGTGAAAAGAAACTGCTCAGCAAATCCTCTGAGTTGTGCAGTAAACACCCCACAAATCACCTCCCTCATTCATCACTTTGGATTCAGCAGCTCCCCTTGTTTTAACTGTTTCTGGTTGTAAATTTCTCTCCCCCTCCACACACCTCACCCCAACCCCGAGATACCGAGAAACTCAGTGAGGACATTGGTGTCTGGACGTGAAGAAAGCTGCTGGGTGTTTCCTGGTCATTGTATCTGTTTGCATGTCTGTGGAGGTGAGGCAACCATTCGAAAGGTCAGAGTTCAACAGGCACAGTTGAGTCTTAATGACCCTTCACTTCAGGTCACAGCTTCCAAACGGCAGGATTCAAACCAAAGAAGTAATTTTATACAGAATTTATACAGGAAGCTCATGTGTTTTAAGTCAAGGGTAAAGACTGCAAAAAGTGATGTTAGGAGGCGTTTTCTTTGCATGCTGCAAGTATTAAGTTGTTTGAACTTATGGTTTATCACACTGATGCATTTTCACAGAGAAAACACCAGTATGACTGTTTTTTTCCTTCTTTTTTCACAGGTTGTAAAACACTGGTCACAGCTGGGTAGACGAGACCAAAGGTGGCGTTTTTCACACAAAAACTTCATCTCTGCACCATCTCTGCTCTTCCTTGTGTTAAAGCTAGCAGGCTCAGTTTAGTTTCAGCAGAACTGATTTGGCTTTGCTTAGCATTTGTGCGTCCTTGCATTATTTGCCTGTTTGCTTCAGCATGCCATCCTGGGCAAAGAGCTTTCCTTGCACTGTAGAATCTCTCAGTCTCACCCAGAAAAATCTCAAAATGCACGGGCAAGAACGTCACAGGGTTAATGATGTGTGTGAACGCTGCAGATTTCACTCCACCCGTTCTTCTTCATGGGCTTTAGACGGGAAGGGAGACATTAAACTGTGTCTGTATGCAAATGAAAATACATGCAATCAGCAGTGAGAAAACGAGCAGGAAAGAGTGTGCTGTGTTTCAACAAAGTGCAGTCTTCTTATCTGTGGTGTGCCTGCGAACACATTTGTTGATGTGTGACTTTCTGCAAGTCATTTCTAGTCCACTGCAACCACAAAAGTCTTCTTTTAAATCTATGTCCTGGCTTTTGGGGATGAAAGCATGATTTACATGTAATGAATGGTTTCCTGTTGATATTACTTCAGTGCAGAAGCCCTCAAAAAATAAAAGTGAAATCCTAAACATTCCACACTTGGAAAACTAGTTCATGGAGCATCTTCTGAGAGAGGATAAACGCACTGCAAACGTAACCCTTTGTTCCGCCCACCACACCCTCAGCCCATGTGTGAACCTTTAGTAACTGCTGACCACTACTACTGCTGAGGCATGACTGGACAAGTGCTTCTCTTAATTGCGAAATCAGTTCTGCAGAAACAGAGCTTGAACGGCCATGAGCAAGCTGTCCACAAGAGTGACTGTGACTTTTCTTATCTAACACTGAGACATCTGCACCAAGAGTGACAGTGAGGGATATTATCTATTTCACTCGAGCAGAAAAGCAGAAGATCACTGCTTCCCCTTTTCAAAGTAGCTGTTCATAGAGCTAAAGAGTTAACAGGTTTTTTTCTCCCCCCTTGACACAAAAGCAGTCTGTTGACTATGTGTTTGGTACCACAGAAGACACTGCAGTCTAATACTGCGCTGATAAAAGAAAAGCCGCGTATAACTAACAACTACCCACATAAAATAAAGATTTTACCCACATTGAATCAGCGCTGGCATGTAAAATGGATTATTTTCTCTACACTTCTTTGCTTGTTCTTTTTTTCCCTGCCCAAATGTGTTTCTTGCATGTCTAAGCTGAATATAAAGGAAGATCAAGCAAACAGTCAGTTTGTGGGTGCCTTTGTGGGTGCCTTTTAACACGTCTTGTGGCACAGGTGACAAAATTCACTTACGAGCTCATTGCACTTTACTTAACTCTTAAAAAATCGAATCACAACTGCAACGTTTTGCAAGTCCACGGGCATCTGTGCACACTGAGAATTGCTACATTTTGATGGATAAACATGACGACTGTAGAGAGAGGTCAGCTGAGCAGCGCGACACCAAGAAACAAGTGCTCTGAAAAAGTCTGATCAGTCACTGCCACAGGAAGGTGAAGCATGCGACCCTATGAAGGCATTTTTCTATGTGATTGTTTGTCTTCATGAGTGTTTGTGAATATCTAATTGTTCATCATGACTCAGTGAGTTGTAGAGGTGTGAAAGCCTTAGAGCATACGCCCGTTTTGACAAACTGTGCAGTCTGTGAAAGTTATCTCTGATTGCTTTGCTGCTCACACCAGCCCTGATGTATCTTTGAGATTGAAAAAAAAAGCTTTGTTTACAGAGTACTCTTCTGCACAAATTTACAAGGTGCTCTGCCAAGATACTGAAACAATAAACCAAACACAAGAGATCAACTCCTATTGCATCAACGATGAACTGAAATTCATAGATGTGCAAGAGCAGGATTGTCTTCCTGCCCTTGTTGGAGGATGGGATGGCAGAAATTTTGTTGGGCTCCTATAATACCTGGAAGCCAATTAATGACCCTGGAGCTCATATAAAAGGCATGTTTAAGCCATTTTAAAGCAAAAATTCACTTAATGCAACTTCTCAAATGTGCATGTGTGTGCGCTTTGTAGTAAACTCAAAATCATTGGGGTTTGACAGTTTATCAGGCAAAAAAAAAATGCGCAGAGAAGGGATACTGGATGCACTGGACAAAAGCTGTTGAATATGGAGCTGCCAGGCAGGTGGAGACCATAGAAAAAATACATGGATGTAATAAAGGAGACATGGAGAGGGTTGGTGTGACAGAGGAAAATGCTAGAGATAGGGTGAGATGGAGACAGACGATCTGCTGTGGCGACCCTTGACAGGGGGAGGAGCAAGAAGACGAAGAAGAAGCTTTTCTAGTTTTACTGCACCTGCAGCCATCAGGTACACGAATGACGTAAAAGCGCATCCTTTGCTCTGCTATCTCAGAGCAAAGGTCCTGGATGCAAAGGCAAACCCTTCTCTGTCTCCCCATCAATGCTGCCTTCTGCACCCAGCACACCCTCTGAAGAGGTCCTTAATGTCAAATAATAATAATAATAATAATAAAAAGCACAGTGGAGTCATAGTTTGCATTGTTGCCTCACAGCAAGAAGGTCATGATTTCGACTGCACCATCTGGGATTTCTGTGTGGTTTCTCATGTCCAAAGACATGCAGTTAGTGGGGTTAGGTTAATTGCTGACCCTGATAAGGATAACAGGAAGAGAATGGATGAATAATAATAATAATAATAATAATAATAATTGATGTAAAAAACAAACAAAAAAGACCGTTTTGAACATACCTTCATGGGAAATGAACTCACAACAAACCAAATAAATAAATAAGTAAAATAATTTAAGTATTTAAAACATACTCATACTGTGGCCACAAGAAGAAGGAACCATAAAGTTAATATTTTAAAGCGTGTAGGAAAAATGCTCTGATTAATCAAACGGTCTCAGCTGACGTTGATAACTTTCCTGCTCCAGCCTAAAATCAATTTCTTTCCACACACGCAAAGAAGGGAGGCTGCTTCGCTTTGCTTTGATGCGCACTGAGTTTTGCAACTGGTGTCAGGTGCTGATTTTCTCTGCGTTGCTCCTGATATTCTGACTCTTATCTGCGTTACTTGCCGTGTCCGAATGCGTTCCACGTCCATGAACTCTGCGGATGACATCAGATTAATCACAGCAGAGTAACACCATAGGCGGGGCACTGCTTTGCTCTTTGGAAATAGGTGGTTTCACATGGTGGGATGGAATCTTTTGCTGCTCTGGCTGCTCACGTCCCCCTCAGTAACAGCTGATGACTGTCTGCTCACTCATCATATGGCGTCACTGATACTCCACCTCACTTTTACAATGTGACTGAATTATAAATAGAGATCTTGGAGTGAATATGAAATAATAGCTGCTGTTTTGCATTTACACGTCAATAATGACACTATTATAAATATTGAGGGTATTACCTAACTTGCCTCACAGCAAGTGGGATTTTCTCAGCATTGTAGCATTCTTTAAGCTCTTGATCACTTTTATTTGACATTTGTTTTACAACATAATGTTAAGTTGACTTCATTAGCCACATTCCTTCTCATAAAGAAAGGAAGAGCTTTTTATTCACCGGAAACAAAGAAGGAAATACGCAAATAAAAAAGAGAAAAACCATTTTGGTCACAAATTCCATTTAGAGTTTTCCGCTGGACGGAACGTTGCCCTCGTTGTGATAGATAAAAATGTTCAAATTTCCATTTTTCTGAGCTCTTTGAGCATTTATCAGCCATGTTTGCCTTCACTGAGTCTGAGAGTTCAATGCTGACCCTGGAAACAGCTGTTGAGGTGAAGAAAATCCCACTAGTGGGTCCATATAGTCAGGAGGAGCTTTTGAATGTATTGTGCTTGTTTTGGGAAAGGAAATGTAAAGTTAGGGCAGTGAGGGTCAAACCAGCATCTGGAGCGGTGATAATACAAGAAAAGAAAAAAGCAGAGAAGCAACATTATTCTGGCATCTCTTTACTTGTCATTTTTACAAGGAAAATTTACAAGTTCCAGTAACAGCCCACAGACCTTCCAGGTACAGAAGTGCTTATTTCCGGACAATAGCTCCACGACTGCCAAGGAAAAGTGAAAGATTTCTCTTACAATATACTACAAGTGAAGGACTCAACGCCCACAGCAGTGAAAACTGAAGTCAGAGGAGCCTAAAAAGCAGACTGTGAGGCCTGAACACTAATGTCAGAGAGGTTAAATGAGGCCACACAAACTGCATGTGCACACTGGGCTGCCAGCTCATCTACCTTAGATTCTGATTCAGCTTTCAGACATTGTGACCTCTCTGGGGACTGAGAGTCCACCCTCCCGGCAGACTCGTTTCCAGCTCGATGCATCAACATTGTATTGCGTGTCTTGATTTCACCATCGTGGAGGATGTGTCACCAAAAATGTGCTATCACATCAGACGCTTGGCGTCACAGAGTGTATGTGGACAGCACATGCGCAGGGCTGCTGTGGCCCTGCGCATGTCACCTCAAAGCTTTTCCTATTTTCTTCTTTTCTCTGTGTAAATTTAAAATCCTGACACACTGCAAATGTCATCCTGCTTTCTACGGCGTTGGTTTAAAATGTAATAATCTCTTATAGATCTAATGAAAGATTTTTCTCAGGTATATTTAACTTAAATGTGCCGCTTTTATTCAAATTGGGAAGCACTTTAACTATGCTTTTTAAAAATGCAATCAAAATGAAGTTATTATTATTATCCATCCATTTTCTACCACCTATCTGGGATCAGTTTGTGGGGACAGCACCTCAACAAAGAAGGCTAGACTTCTCTCACCCCAGCCACCTCCTTCCAGCTCATCCAGGGAGGATGCTGAGACCTTCCCAAGCCAGACAAGTCCTAAGTCTGCCCACAGCAGGACATGTCCGGACTGCCTCACTTAGAGGCATGCAGGAGGCATCCTGGTCAGATGCCTGACTCAACTTAACTGACTCGTTTTAATGTGGGGGGAAAAGCACTTCTACTCCCTCTGATCCCTCTGGAATGACCAAGGTACTCACCCTCCTTATTCTAAGTGGATTATTAATTACAAAAATGATTAATTGAATATTAATTTATATAATTAAAACATTTAATAAAAAATAATATATTTGCCATTTTAATTCATTAATGACACAACAGTTATTTAATGATCTATGTGATGTATTTGTGGCCCTCCACAGACCTGTGCTCTCCGTGTAGCTGCTGCCCTCTGTTGGCCTGTGCTGTTTGTCTCCGGTGCAGCAGGGGGCGCTGCCAACCCGCGACGCTCCGTGGAAAACCCCCCCCCAAAGATAGCGACATCAGACTTCCGTGTCCCGGAGTCCGCTAGTTAGTGCAGGAGGGGAAAGAAGAAGAAAAAATACCCCAAAATGGTGAGTGGATAAAGCTCATATACACCGGGTGGAGACGGTTTGAGTTTGTGGAGGTGTGTTTGTAGTTAGATGAGTGTCTAAAGCGGTTTGAGGGATAGATGGAGCTGGATATTTGCGGCTTGTCGGGCTGTTCCGGCCGGGTGAGCCGCTCGGCTCCAGCGTGGCGATTCATGGCTGCTGAAACCTCAGCTGACCTCCTCGTGGAGACTTACTCCGAGCGGTTAAACAGCTTTTGTGCCCATAGGGACAACTGGAGGCTTGATACTTATGGTATTTTCTGCTTCTGCTGACATGTTGCTTCTTCGTCTCTTCTCAGGGTTTCGTCAAAGTGGTGAAGAACAAGGCCTACTTCAAGCGCTACGAAGTCAAATTCAGGAGGAGGAGAGGTAAAAGTCAACATGAATTGCACATAGGCTCAGATCCCCTTTCTATGGAGCATACGCCATTAAACCACATGCTGTTACTTATTATTTGACAGAGGGGAAAACCGACTATTTTGCCCGCAAACGCTTGGTTGTGCAGGACAAGAACAAGTACAACACCCCCAAGTACCGGATGATTGTCAGGTTCTCCAACAGGGACATCTGCTGCCAGGTCAGTGACAGAAAGACTCAAACTTGAGAGGTCACGTGTTTTTAAGCAGCTGTCTTATCTTGCTATGTCTGCGTTGTCCAGATTGCCTACGCGAAGATTGAGGGAGACCATATCGTTTGTGCTGCTTACTCTCATGAGCTGGCCAAGTATGGTATCACAGTGGGCCTTACAAACTATGCTGCTGCTTACTGCACCGGGCTGCTGCTGGCTCGCAGGGTAAGCGTGCGCACAAACACACACACATATGTTGCCATACATTGGAGCAGATTTATGTTTTTGCACATCCTCTCATACGCCTTCATCCTCCTCCTCCCTAGCTACTGCAAAAGTTCGGCATGGACCAGGTGTACGAGGGCCAGGTGGAGGTGACGGGAGATGAGTTCAACGTAGAGAGCGTGGATGGACAACCAGGCGCCTTCACGTGTTATCTGGACGCAGGTCTGGCCAGAACCACTACAGGGAACAAGGTGTTTGGAGCATTAAAGGGGGCGGTGGACGGTGGACTTGCCATTCCTCACAGGTCAGTATGATGTCAGAGTTGCACTCGGGTGGACTTTTTTTGCAGCTTCACTCCTGCAGTAAACATGCGCAGAAACAGGAATGTGTGCATGTTTTTCTTTGAGACATTTTTACAATCGCATATTTCCAGTTAGAGTTTACGTGGTTATTCGCTGGTCTCCGTCCAGCTAAAGTTTGTCCGTTTAGTTTGCTGGTGCATCTCTGCTTCTCGATGATGATAAAAAGCACGCTGAGCAAAATGTAGTTGGTCCTTCATTTGCATTAGCTGATGTTTACTGTCCTTTTCAAGACGGGGCTGAGAGAAGCAGGATGGGACCGTTTTTAGGATTTGCCATTAGGTGGTAGTTCCAGGTTCTGGGTACTTTTTAGTACCTGCTTGGGCGTGGTTTCAAGTGATCTGAGGCGTGTGACGCAAACAGATTGCATGCCACTGATTGGCTAGTCAGTAGTGTCATACCATGAGTCATGAGAGTTACTCCCTCACGAAAATCAAAGCCACTATTGTTGAAACCCGGCAATGAGGAAAATGGCTGCACAAAAACCCCCCACTGTAGTCCCTAAGACTGACAAAATGCCATATACCGAGCATCAGGTGTACGTACCATCACCACAACATCCTCTGTTGTTGTTGTTGTGTCGCATACAAATGAGGTCACAGACTTTTGGACGTGCTGCTCTGACGACCCAACACACAATACACACGATTTATACTTCTGCGTCACATCTACTTTGTAACTTGCACCATAGCCAGTGACCATTTATAACCTTAATTGGGGCGTAACACGACATGCACCACCTGAGAAATGTAACTACACGTCGGGGGAGATGCATGGCATGGAAAGTTCCCATGTAGGGAGAAAAGGGATTTCTGGTTACTAGGCAAAGTCAAAATCAAACTTGAGGTGGTTTTGTAATGGGAAAAGAGCAGAACTGAGTCAAGCCCAGTAGGTAATAGTGGGAAATGGCTAAAAGATCACTGGCAAAAGTCTACATCAGGCCTTGCGGTCGCTGCCTGTGAGAAGGCAAAGTTGGAGCAGCAGCAACCATCTCAGCACTCACTGGTAAAACGCTGCCCCCTGATGGCGACAGTTCAACTTCACAGAGGTTGATTACAAAAAGCAGCTGTAACACGTTGTTCCACAACAAAGAACAGAACTACCTTGAACCTTGTGTTTTTGTTTTGTCTGGTTTTTGTTTAGTTTTTTAAACTTGATTCTTCAGAGGCGTCTTTTAATAGCCCAACTCAGTTTCTTCACACTTTCTGTTTTTTAGTCTGAAACGTTTCCCCGGCTACGACACAGAGAGTAAAGAGTTCAACGCAGAGGTGCATCGGAAACACATCATGGGCATGAACGTGGCCGACTACATGTCCTACCTGATGGAGGAGGACGAGGACGCCTACAAGAAACAGTTCTCGCGCTTCATCAAGAACGGAGTCACTCCAGACATGGTAACATAACACTTGCTGCGTGATTTTTACGAACACGGCCTGAACAGATTCTGTTAGCTAGTTTCGTGTCTGCTTAAATCATGTAATGTTGAGGTGACACTCTCAGATGCATTTAAGATTTGGTTTCCTGTTTCCAGTACTCGAAGTGGTGTTCAACTCAGTGATGCAGAAAAAGCTTGACCGCAATTATTTTTGGCACTATATAAAAATAAAGAAAAGTCTGACCTGTTATGTATCATGTAGATGAACATTTCCTCTGCAATTTGATCATTTGGTGATGTTTACATCAACATAATTTAAATATTGCTTGCATGTCAAATATCTAATTTGAATGCATCAAATGCAAACAGGAAACTTGAACTCATAGCAGTGATGATCTCACAAAGATCCAGTATGGGCTTCTCTACATGTAGACTGTATTGAATTAGTATATCAATTCAATACCCCCTCCCCTCTTTCCGGTGACAATGTCGTCTGATGTTTCCTGTTATTTTTTTCAAGAGAAACGACAATCTATTAGGTACACAATGAACAGCTTTGTCATTAATTAAATTCCTGTTTTGTTTTCAGGTCGAAGAAATGTACAAAAAAGCACACGCCGCCATCAGAGCGAACCCCATACACCAAAAGAAACCCAAAAAAGACGTCAAGAAGAAGAGGTGAGTTGACAGTCACCATCGTGGAACAATAACTGCTCTTATTTCATGCCAAATCGAGGCCAAAGTAGTTACTTTTTCTCTCGTGTGGTGAATGTTAATGGAGTTGTTTTTTGTCGTCGTCTCTTTCCGGGCAGGTGGAATCGCGCCAAGTTATCTCTGGCACAGAGGAAGGACCGCGTCGCCCAGAAAAAGGCCAGCTTCTTACGAGCGCAAGAGCAAGAAGAAGGGGACGGTTAGGGCCTCTGCAGAGAAAATGCAGCTCACATTGCAGACAAATAAATTTATTTGAAACTCACGCCGTCTCTGTCCTGTGTCACGAGTATTATGAGTTGCTCCTTTCCCTCAAGTTAGACTCGTAATTACTCATCTGTTATGTTTGAACCACAATGGTGTCTGTTAACTGACAGGACTGAAATATTCAAAAGGAAACAGTGCAGTGGTATGCATTTTAATTGTGCAAAATCATGCTGTTTTGTTTTGTTTTTCTTCATTTCTAAGTAAACTTTTTTTTTTTTTTTTTTTAAAGTTTCCAAACTCAGCAGCAGTCTGATCTGCGTTGTAGTGGCTTAACACATCCAGCTGTAGTAAGTTCATTTCAGTAACATGTGACAAGTCATGGAAAACCTTTTGCACAGCATGACACGTGAGCACAAGATTTTATATTTTGCACAAACTGTAAACATTCATAAAAAGGACCAGCATGAACTCTATGGCACTGTGATGTGAAAATCCATAAATAATGCCGTACGTTACCACAAATGCTCTTTTCAATGGAAAATACAAACGGCAAACATTCACAAATTAAATACATTAGTTTTTTGGGTGGGTCAGTGATGCAGCAGTGACTTCACAAGTGGGAGATGCACATTGATAAGATAAGCCAGACTTCTGTGGATACCTTCACATCGGCCATACAGGATACTGTCTCAGTCTATCATGCAGATGAGTGACATTTTTTAAAAATCCAGCACTAAGACAAGACTTGGAATGTATCGCTAAACCTTTAGATTGTGTTTGGAGGACCAAAATCAACAACCTGCATTTAAAAAAAACAACCTGTTGAATCAATTGTGCTGCCCCACTGTGGTGAGCCCCGGTGAATAAGGGAAAATCCAAAAGTAGCTTCTTTAAGACAAACAATAAAGGTTGGAGGGAATCTAGAGAAATCTCTGTTCAACAGCTTGCTGAGGTAGTACTGAATCGTACAGTACTACTTATTATCAGTATACTATTAAAAAAGTAAAATCAGCATGATAGTATGTGGGTATAAATCCAAATGGCATGGGTAACCTGCACATCTGTGAAGGCACCATTAATGCTGAACATTATTCCCAGGTTTTCCCTACAAAGGCCTTGCTTATCTCAGATGACGCCAAACTCCATTCTATGTGCATCTAAACAGCTGGCTACATAGAACTAACCTGCACGGATTCAAGACCTGTCACCCATTTAAAACATCTGGTATATAAAATTACAGCATCTGCGCTGGTCTCCTCTACTGCAATTAGTAGCTCCACAGTATAATGCTTTGCACATTTGGCTAACGAGTGAAAGATCGACACAAATCCCTGTAGGATTGCGTCAGGAAGGACATCCGGTGTATAGTCCCGACTTTTTGACAATTGTATGAAACGCATGCACTGTTGCACTTGGTGACACATTCTTTCGTGATAACACACATAAGAACTATGATTTATTTTTGCTTCTGTGTAGATTTAGTTATGTTTCTAGAAGTGCTGATCGTCCACCGAATGAGTAGTAATATGTGAAAACTCTTGTTTAGACACTACAGCACAGTTTGGGTTTTTAGGTCGGTTTAAGTCCTTTGTTAAAAGTCCACCCTTATCCTAAACTCCCTCAAGTTCTAGGTTTTAATATGAAATTGTGGTATTGATGTTCATTGATTTTACAATCATTATTTTACCAGCGTAGTGCGCACTCATCAGCATGATTTTTTGTGGCAAAAACAGCAATTCAGTCTCTCGGCTTTTGAGACTTTCAGTAAAAACTACAAGTATTTTCTTTTCCAGCAGTGCTATCATGACATTCCACTGTAGTGAACAATACAATACACAATGTGTGTTTCTATGAGCGTGACTGACGGTAACATGCAGTCATTTAATCATTTAAAATAAGTTTTTCCGGCCTCCAGCTTCATCCATATGTGTGACCGTTCCTAAGTGTTAGTTAAAAATGACTTTAATAAGTTTGCTACTCTTACATCACAGCCTATTTTATACCCATTTCCTCCTTCAGAGTGACTTCCCCTCCTTGTCACGAGTCCTTGGTGTGTGAGATCTGTTTCCACAGCAGGGCTTTCAGGTTGTTGAGGATAAGTGAGTGCTCCATGTTCATCTGTCCAGCATTACCTTTGAGAGCCATGCAGGCATACAGCTGCCTCTCGAGCTCCTCTCTCATCTCTGATGGCGCCCCCCGCAGGAGGTAGTCCTTCAGCGCTTCGCAAGACTTCGCCAAGTTTGGCCTGAATGGCTCCTCCCTGCATCGCCTCTCTGACAAATCGCAGGATGTGTGGCAGTCTGCCCCGTAAATGCAGTCGGCATCTGTTTCGCACTTCAGTGCTCGCATGGTGCGCCTGAACTCCTCCTCAGAAACCACTGCTTGGGTGTTAGTCAGACGGAGCTCATGGCGGTCAGTGTAACCAAAGTGTGCCGCAGTGAGGTCGCAGATCAGAAAGCTCCCGTAGGTGCCGTGAAAGATGTCCTCCACGAGCTCCAGCAGGCCCATGGAGATCTTAGCTTTGCGAGGCCAGGAGGGGGTGAACCACTGGTCCATGGAGCGCTGCAAACCACTAGGAACCCAAGAAACAAGAGGCCAAGGCAGAGATAAACCGTACAGGGGTCCATAGGGAACACGCTCCGTCATGTAGAGATCCCCGCAGTAGCCGATGAGACGAGGAGTGTGTCCTCTGTCCTGGAGCAGCAGACCCAGCAGCACCTCAGAGAACAGAGCACGAAAGTGCCTTAACATCAAGCCTCAGAAAACTGTTCTCCACTGTTAATTATATTATTATGAACTTATGATACCTCATCCATTTGCAGGAGGGCCCATGTAGAGCGGGCTTCTGGCAGTGACACCCGTCCATCCCTGTTGCCATCGGCGACAGAGAGGATTTGGCTGACGAGGCTAGCAAGGTTCGCGTGTTCTCCAAGCTTGGACTGGTGGATAGAGAATGAGAGAAGCTGTTTCAGGCTAAATCACAGATTTAGTTTCATCGCAACTTTTATGACTTGACCTCTTTTACCTTGAGGTGATTAAAGACCATCTCTTTAAACTTCTCCACTGAGGTGCCTCTCGTAGGCTTGTCAAACACTGGGGTTTCCCTCCGTGGCTCTGGTTCCTCACCCAGCTCATAGTGCACAACCTCCCCCAGCTTACAGTGGATGATCCCATCGTGGTCTCCCCAGCTTCCTGTGTATACCTAATGAAAAGCAGAATGGGATAATTGACCGATCACTCATCTTTATCCTTTGCTAATGAGAACTCATATAAGAATAAACTTTTCATGTAACTCTCAGAAAAAAGAAATTCTTTAATATTCTACAGAGGTCTCAAAAGTTGATTCTGTTCATCTGGACGTAGCGTTCTCAGTGGGAGAAACGTTTCATCACTCATCCAAGTGACTTCTTCAGTCTCAGCTGACTGCAGGTTTCCCCAATCTTATCATTGTAAGATGGCGAAAGATGTACCCTTAGGTCCCCTCCTTGATTCAGAGATGGTCTTTCCCTTTTCACATAAGGGTAAGGTTACATCCTTCGCCATATTATAGTGCTGTGATTGCAGCCATTCCCCAACTCTCTGTGAATGGAACTCATGGCCATTGATCAGTGGTTGTTGATCAATGGTCATGAAAATTTGCATAATTATGATGAAGGAACTGACCTCCCAGCCCATTGTTCCTTCACTGGGCTGGTTTCAGTCATTATGCAAATGTACTGTTTATAAGATTGGGGAAACCTGCAGTCAGCTGAGACTGAAGAAGTCACTTGGATGAGTGATGAAATGTTTCTCCCACTGAAAACGCTACGTCCAGATGAACAGAATCAACTTTTGGAGATCTACATACCTGGATGATTGAGCATGCATCAAGAAGATTCTACAGAGCTAATAAATCTAAAAAATAGCTACAATTGCAAATTCTTTAAATGTTTCTATGTATAAAAAATGGCTGTAGAGAAATGTTCCACAACAGAAAAAAAATGTAAAAAATACCCTGCAAGAAAATAGTTACTAGGTGAGCTAACAGAGGCTAATAGAAGCTGACAGAGGCTAACAGTGGCAATAAAATCTGTGCTTACTGACAAAAAGTCCAGGATATCTTCAACAAGTTGACTCAGTATCACTGTCATCGGTCAAAAGTGAACTCCACTGTATCGACTGTATTGGACTCTTGTCACAACGTTTTATAGCCTCCTCCAAAGTAAATACAGGTGGGCCGCTAGCCTATTGACTGCTTGCTGTGGTAAACAGCCTACACTCATTACAAATGAACGTCCTGAGTTTTTGAGGTGACATTGAGGGTAAAAACATAAAAATACTGCACATTTTTTAAATTAATTTTTTATTAATAATTCATTATTATGTGTTGGTTTTCTAACAGTGTTTAGAAAAATGTTTATATACAGAAACAGTGGAAGAAACATGTCGGCCCATGGCAGCAGTTATGGAGTAGAGTCTAAATTTGACGTATTTGTTTGTCTTGGCTGACTAAAACCTGTTTGTCCTACAGCAACCAGCTAGGTTTGTTCATTTCAACTGGGTGTGTTAAGAAAACAGAAGTCATGTATTGACATCTACCAGTGAGATTTTACACACAGTAATCTACTGTAAATGGAAAGTACAGTGGTCGCCTACCTGGTTGTTTGGCAGTGTTGACAGACACCTGCCCATGTACAGTGTTTCCTTGTCACACAGACTACTGCAAGCAGACCCATCGATGATCCCCCTCCTGTATTTATCACACTTTAACAAAAAAGAAGAACACAATTATTATTCTAACACGGGTGACATTTTCTTAATAGCCACAAAGATTTCTGAGACAAGTTCTTGCAATTTTCAAACCACGGTCTCTTCTAAACTACTGCAGTCACTCACAATGGCATTCTTGCACTCGTGTCCTCTGCACAGCTCTGTGTAGGCGGAGTATTGCACATAGAACACCCAGCTCCCCACCAGCACAGTCAGCCATGTCAGGAACAGGTAGTTCACCCGCACAAAGGAGATCCGAGCCTGTGAGTGGAGAGTTGAAACAAAACTGCGTTGATGGATCCAGATCTGGAAACTCTACAGTACCAAGGTCCCGGCAGTTCATTTTGTTATGAACCTGCATTTCTTTGTATTGGGATTACCTGGATTAACGTGTTAGACAACCATGGATTTGATCTAATCACACAGCTTTGATCACATAAAAGGTTATTATAGTGAGAGTTGGGGACTCTCACCAGTACCAACCAGTACCTTGTCCAGTAACAAGGTACTGGTTGTGTGGTTTATTGCTAGGTGCAACAATAGCTCATTAAGCCAGAAAATGTTTTTTAGAGTTGGGAGTCCCATTCTTTCAGCGCGACATACCATTTTAGTTGTGGCTGGTAACAGCTTACTGCTTGAGTCACAGGATGCACACATCACATGTCTTACAATGCCCCTTTGAGCAGACGTCCTGTTATTTCTGTGACACGGTGAAAGTTAATGCAGTTATTTGCCATCGTGATAAAAATCAGGCAGAGTGAAACTTCTGAAGAAAACTACACTACAAAAAAACAGTAGTGTTGTCCATGCCAGTATTATACCATGGACACCAGATATCAATATTTTACTAAATAAATTAAAATACTCAGGGAGTACTCCAAAGAAGAAGGCTAATCTCATGCACGACCATCCTGAGATTAGCCAAACAAACTTACATTAAATCAGCTCAAGTGAAAGTACAACATTGGACACACTTAGCTACACAGAGCTACCTCCTAATTCAGAGCTAGCTAATGGCTCAAGGACTAAAAATATAACACCTTCCTTAGATCCATAAAAAATTTTTTTCTTATTCTGTGACCGATTGGAACTTGTGGTGATGATATGGTTGCTCAGAGCTCGTGGGTGTTGCACATTCACAACCACTTTTAATCGCAGAGCGATTGCACAGATTGCCAGATAGGAAGCAACTTTTCTGCAAACAGCTGCAGCCTGACTTGGACTGACTGCAAAATATTGCTGTCTGATTTATAAATGCAGACAGATTGGCAACATGCTGCCATCAGTCTGAATGAGTCTTTGTCAGTAAACACAATTCGAGAGGACTTGAGTCAGCTGGCTGCTTGTGAGCCGGTTATATTTCTATAGAACAGGAAGGCTGCTGAATGCAAATGTAATGTGAATTTCTTTTAAAAATGAATTTGAGTCTATGCAGACTTCAACAGATACGTGATTTTAAAGGATTTATCACAGTTAATTGATGTATTATTAGTAATAGATTGCACTTAATTGCCAACTTGGTCCCGTTCAATCATAGACTATCTCACAATAATTATGGCTGGTTTTAGTGAGTATTGGTATTCTTGCCAATCTTATTGTGATAAAACAGACACTGACAAAGTTCAACTTTGAGGGCACAGTTTGCAAAACTAGATAAATATAATAATAATATTGTATTGTGTGAAGCATGGTGATGATATTGTATCATGTGGTATCTGGTGATTTTCACCTCTAATGGAATAAAAAACTGAACTGAAATTAACCAAATCAGAAACAAAAACAGCTGCAGTTGTTGAAAACAGGAAGAAAGATCAAGTTAAATGCCAAGTTAGTCATACAGTCCAGCTGTACATACAGAAAGTAACTATTTGCTTCATTACCAACCTATAGCAGTGTTATATTTGCATCTCTGCGAGGCTACACTTATAAAGAGTGGTGCTTTGAGTTAAAGTGTAACTTTAGCAGGCAACAATAAAAACGATAACATGGCAATGATTTGCAGCTATAACTTTGACCTTGTTTGAAACCCTAGTTTAGTATGCAAACATACTCCAACATACTAAATACTGATTTTGTGGTGCTGAAGTCAGAGGATCGCAAAAGTCCCTGGGAGGGGTAACATGAAGTTTTTGTGTCAATAATTCGTTAATTTGTTCTTTGGTCACTGTGGCCAAAGGTTGCTAAGCCAACTATCATGGCAATCCACACAACACAGCTACACATTTCACCATCTCTTCTATGGCAGAAAAGTCTGCGGCCTTATCAAAGAGTCTCGAAGTAGAATTGTGAAAACTGTTGCGCTGAAGTCAGTTAATGAAATGATCCTCTCGGCAGCACACAGACTAAGAGAATAATTAAATAAAAGCAAGCAAAAAGATAAAGCAAAGAGGACTGTTGGAGGGCAGAGTGGAGCAGTGAAAAGAATTTAGGTCAGACTGCCTTCGTCGGCCACACTCCTCGACTTTTACCCAAACAAAACTGCAGTTAGTTTTCCCTCCGAGGACTGTAACTGCACTTGGGAGGATAAAGTAATTTTGCTTCTCTCTTTGATTGCATGGCAGGAACTGGTTATGTCGTGTGGGTTTTGGCAGCTTGGCGTGCCTCTCATTCAGCTTTAGCACTGTTTCCAAATTCCAGCAAAATACCCTGGCAGTGTGGCAGGCACCAAGTCAAAAGCCTTTTTATCTTTCATGTGCTATGATTACTGTAGTATGTAAACAGAGCAGAAGAACTCTCTGTTATGGGTTTATACACTCTGTGGGAGACATTAAAGCGTCTGATCCGCACTGACACACAGAAAGAGGGTCAAATTACTCTTAATTTGTATTCTTTTGAGATTTGAGGCATCTCGCGAAATATTTTTGCAAGGAGGTTAGGGTACGGGAAAATAACAAATTACCTGTCTCTCTAATTGGTGCATTTCATCAATCTGTTACTGACAACAGCAGGAGTTTATTTGAGCTTTAGCAGCTGCTTTTTAACAGAGCAGGACAGATGTCTCCTCTGCACGACTGCTTTGCTTTTAAACACCGTGTGCCCTGAAGAGATGACTAAATAGACAGTTGGCCTCCACGAAAGAGATAGAGATAAGGATAAAGAGTGAACATTGCTATCACATCTGAATGCCTTGGCATGTGTAGAGGCTCTTTGCAAAGGGAATTAACATTTCCTAAGTGCACACATGGAAATTAAAGGTTGGATACAGCCCAGCCCTCCATGGTCATGACAAGCAAGTGACTTTGAGTCATGCGTGCCTGTGAACTGTCTGTGGGGTGTGTGAAAGCTGAGCAGGACAGAGCTTAATCCTTCATCAAACCCTTTGGTCCCTTACAGTGTATCCTTTGCAATGACACCTGATATGTACTAAATGTCTTAACTAGGAAAACAATGCATAAACCTAACTGATGCCACGTATGAGGGTTAAAATGAGTCAAAAAGATGTTTATTACTATATTACTAATCACAAAGACAGGGACAGAGACTCCACATGTTTTGCAGTTGTATAGCAGCCTCAAGGTATAAATCAATAAAATAAACAAAACAAGATAAGTCAAATAAAATGACTAAGTGCTGAGAGCTGAATGACCTGTGCACGACTGAGCTAAGTGACAAAGCACAAAATCCATAGTGCAAGCTTTAGTGTCACTGTCTGTCAACAGATGGTCTCAGTTACCCAGACAAAAGGCCCATATCATGTAGAGGGGTTTGCGGTGATGGCCACTGTCATTTCATCCCACCTGAAATCCACAGAGCGTCTCAGGACAGAGCTGGCTCTCCTTGTCAGTTTTTGCCTCTAATCCCGCGTGACGCACTGAAGGTGGCTAATACTCCCTGATTGAAAACGTGTCTTTACGTGCTCAGTGAAGTCTTACTAAACTGGTTTTTAAATGTAGCAGGCTTTGACATCTGAGCTATTTGATTTCTGACAGCACAGTTCGGTCCAGGAGACATATATATGTCGGCTCTGCAGTAAACTGTGATGGCTTTGCTGAAACTTGCCCTGTAAGCTTGCTACCTGGAAGATAATAAGGAACACATTTTGCCGTGGTGGCTTTATGAGCATACAAATTCAAATGTAAATTTTATTTGTCACGTACACAGTCATACACAGTACGATATGTAGTGAAATGCTTGGACAACTGCTCGTGACCTAAAGAAAACAAAAAAGGAAAAGGCTATGAATAAGATAGGAAATAAATATGAAAAATTAAAAAGGGTAAATTTAACTAGGAAGGAATAAAATATAAATTAAGGTTAAAAATGAAATAACTGTACAACACAAATTAGAATGAAGGGTAAATTTAACTGGGAAGAATAAGATAAAGATAAATATATAAATTAAAGTTGAAAATAAAATAACTGTACAACAAAATACACAATACACAATATAGAACTATATAAGAATGTATGAAGAAATCTAAATATAAATAAATATATACACAATAACAGCAGCTGTACAAGTATTAACCGGAAATGAAGAATATAGTGACCAGTGTTGTGCAAAACCAAAGTCCAGAAAGTCCAGTGTGTGTGTAAGAACTGTATGTGTGGGTCAGTACTGTGTGGTGGTGTGATTGAGAGACCGTATCGCCTGCGGGTAGAAAGTTTCCTAGAAGTTCTTCTTGCTTTTTCTTAAAATTTGTGAGCCCGTTTGCATTTTTCACTGACCTTTTGTTTGAGATACATGGACATGGGGAGAAACTGATTTGAGTAGACCACAAATAGAACACATTTGCCTAATTGTTGTGCAAAATGTGCACACTGCATGCACAATATACAGTGAAAACACATGCAAAATCCTTTTTTTCTTCTAGGATCGATGTCCTCTCAGGCCTCAAAAAAACAACGCCAGGTACAGGATGACATGTTGCTTAGTAGCAACTGATCTCACTGAATTAAACCACGGGCCTACAGGAGACACTTGTTTACTGTAATTGGTTACTGGTTATAGCCAGATGAAATGAGCTGAGCTTGCCAACATGTTTCACACTTTGAGCTCAACATGTTTCAGCTTTCAGTAGACTGCATTAAACTGACGGTTGTGCATGTTGTAATGCAACAGCATTCTACCCTTTTTAAGAGCAAATGCAGCCCTCTTGCATAAGCTCCTTACGGTATTGAGAGAAGTTGCTGGCAGCTGCTCCTCAAATCAGAAGGTTCAACCCTTATTACCCAGCCCAAAGGAATTACTGCTGCCCTGGCACTGCTGAAGGCAAGGAAAAGACTGAGTGGAAGCCCTGGCATCTTTACAGTCAAAAACAAAGCAGTGCCAGGGCAACAATCCTATTGTTTCTAGAGCAGGCCCGCATTCATCAGGTATTTTGCATTTTGCATTCATCAGGTATTTTGATGTCCACACCGAGCAGCAAGAGGAGGTACCCGTTTACTGCCAGCTGTCAGTGTGATGTGGCACCACGGCGAGCTCAAACAATCCCACAGCATCACCTCATTTTTTTAAAAACTGCAATCCGCTTCACACAACAGATCCTGGGTAGCAATCTTACCTGAAAGTAGAAAGACTTCTTCACCCAGGCCCGTGGAAAAAGACCCTTCGCCATCACAAAAATAGATCATCTCAAGACGTGGACCTGGCTGTGGGGGATCATCCAAAAACCCATGGGACAAAGCGTGTTCAGCATCAAACGACGAACACAGAAAAATTATTACAGGTTATCCGATTTTAAGCTCAGATTGTCGGTTTGAGTTGACGGCGTGAGTCGCTCTGACGGCACACTTTGCCTGCGCCTGGGCTCTCTTTGCAGCAGCTGCTGAATTCCAACCAAAGCAACATAGTTGAAGCTGGGGAAAAACGCAGGTTCAGAGCGCAGGCGCAAACTCTACCAATAAGATGTGGTTTTTTTTAAGTTTACACGTGATCCACTAATTTGACCAAAACTGCTGTCCAAGCCCACTCACCGAAGCCAGATCCCCTCTGCAGATAACGGCGAGTCAATATTGCGTGTTTGCGAAACTCCGGAGGTACAAGCGGATCAAGCCAGCAAGGAGGGGGAAGACAAACATCCGCTTCCTCCTTCAAAATAAAGGTTTTATTGTGGAGACGCTACACACAACTTCCGGCCAGGAGGTCTGATTAAAAATTACCTGTTAGCGTCATGTTATGTTGTAGCGCCATGAAGTGGTCGTACTTTGCACAAGTTTATCAAACATCGCGTCGTTAAACTTCTGATGTTTTTGAGTAAACATATTTTATATATAGAACGTCTCTCTTAGGCAGACATTAACGCATAACACCTCCAGAAAAACGTCGACTAAAATAATTTAAAAAATATGCTTCTTTAAGGGGCGGATATGTTTTGCTTACTAAATGCCCTGCCTACAATTTCAAATGTTTGAAAAAATGTGAGCGTCGCGGCACAGACAGCCAGCCGCAGTCGTTTAAGCTCTTCCCATAATGCACTCCCCGATCATCAGCGGGAAACCAAAATGGCGAACTTGCTTGGGGAAAATGAACCGTTTGTTATTTTCTGAGGAAGCCACAAACCCCGCATGTTTTCCCGACACGCTTTAGAAGTGAATTCAGTTGCTCGAAGAGCGGGATAAGAGCGGCTCTTCTGTCCGGTTATTTTTGTCGTACGAGTCGTTTGTGGAAACGGAGGTGACCGAATGAGGTATTGTTGTCATGTTTTCCTCCCGTTAGGGGGGGTATGGGTCCGACGGTCAGCGACCTGGCTGGGGTTACGGCTTTGCATGTGGATTATTCCCGCTGCTGAGCTCGCCCAGCTGCCTACTATTTAATATACAAGACATTATATCAGCCTGCAGCGGCATCCCAAGCTGTCTTTTTTTCATCTTTGCTAAGTGGCTGGCACTGAACATGTCCACTCATTATCCGAACAAAGGAAAGCCTGCATTGGAGGACAGGGTTTAAAGGCGAAGGAAAAAAATCAATACTTTCTTAACATCTGAAATGAATAACATTTACAATAGAAGCTAGAAATATGACATGTTTTATTAGTATGATCAAAGTATTAGCTGTCACTGAGACCTGTAGTTGAATGGAAGTGTTCAGTAGTAAGTACATTGGTCTTTATTTTTGAAAGGGTGGTTAGGTTTTTGTTTTTTGTCTTTCATTGCATTGAAGCCATGTTACTGACTATGTGGTTAATTAACAATTAGCACTAATTATGAGTATAATCACCTGTTGTTCAAAGCCAGTGGAGAGGAAATGCCATGTTTCACTCTTTCTTTTGTAAGCCCTTCTGCAAGCACACAATGCATCCTTGTGTTTGAGGGCTACACATACAGGACTGTTACTCTGCTGGTTGTTATCAGTTAAAAAAAATGCCAATAACATACATTAAATTGTACTAGTATTCTTTTGAGGATCAGAATACACCACATATAAATAATTACAATCTGTTTACAGTAAGCAGGAAAAAAAATCGCATAAATTAACTTTGCACTTATTCCATATCCGCTTACTCCATAGTCTAAATTCATGTCTGCCTCTGTTCTCTTGCCTTGCACTGTTTTTCAGAGACTCAGGGGTTGTGGATCACCTGTCTGTGCATCACAGAGCTCATCCCCTGCAGCAGCAGCGGCAGCAGCAGGCTGTGTCCTTGTCCCCCACAAGCCTTTCTGCCAGGGGAGAGTATGGAGAAGACAGCATGTCTGACAGATTTTCAGAAGGACAGGATGTCCTGGCCCGGTGGTCAGATGGCCTTTTCTACTTGGGAACAATTGCAAAGGTTAGTGTGAGGATGATGCATATGATGCATGCAGGTAAACGGACTGTGTGGAGAGCGTTGGCGGAAAAACTCTTGAAATCAGTATAGGTCATCTACAGCGAAATCTGCCCCTGTCGCATCTGGAAACAAGTAAATCTTTCTTTGTTTTGTTTTTCAGATAGATCGGGACAAGCACCGATGTTTTGTGGTTTTTGAGGATCGGTCAAAGTCTTGGGTTCTTTGGAAGGATATTCAAACAGGTGAATGAAATTTAAAATGTGCAATATATTTTAGTTTAATTGCTAGATAATATGCAGTAAAGATACTGTAAGCCATTGCAAAGAGGGTAGGGAGTCAGTTATCCACAATTTGTGCTGTGCAAACCTGTCTGCCTCTTCCTGGACTTGCTTATCTCTTGCTCTTCACACTGACAGTTAACTGTAGAGTGTATCAGTACAGTCGCAGCGCATTGCTAACATGCAGACGGGCAGCTATCGCTCCACTTAAGCCCCTTTAGCTATTATGGTGTTAAGAAAAACGTATTCTTCATTTTTATTTTTAAATGGGATGGGTCATGAATAAAGCATTAATGAAAGACACAAAAACGCTATGATCAGACACATTCGTCACATTTGACTGTAAACGATTTGTGAGAAGTATCTGGTTAAGATTTTTCTTGGCATTGTGACATTTATCAGATAACTTTTTATTTATTTATTTTTAACCTCAACCTGATCACGATAGTTGAATTGTGATATATTAAAAAGTATGACAAAGATTCACCACATGAGATGCAATCAAAATCTTATTATAAATTCTATTCCAGTGTGAGTGTGATAAAGCGATATGAGGCAACTGTTGCTGCGATTTGGCGCTACAGGGGGAAAAAAATTGGTTTGAATAGAAATCCACTTTCCAGGTCCACAAGTAGTTATTACAAACATCCCACACCCTCGAATATCCTCAGGAGGATGAAGGCAGCAAACTGTCCGCAATCAGGATGAAAACTGCTTTGTTCCTGCTGAATCAAAAGTTAAGTCAGTAGACGGAATCTTCTCTCTAGTATCCTGGTGTAGACCTTCAGGGACATGGAAGTGCAATTTCGCCCACACCCCCCATAACCAGACAGTTTGGATTTTATTTATCCAGGTTGTAAAATATTTTCCCTGCCACCTTTCTCTAGTTTCAGCTGGGTGAATTTGAGTCGTCCTTCTCACAGCAGCAAAAGTTGCTGTGAGAGGGATGTCTTTTGTTCTTGTGATGACTCGGTGTACTCCTCTGACCTCGTTTGACTGAAAGCTGCTCTAAATTATACCCCTAGTCATACCACCATTAATCTGAAACTTTAGTCGCTTACCTTCATGACTTTGCTGCTGTTTAGGGGAAGAAGATGATGAGGATGACGACGACGAAGACATTGTGTGCTCCATATGCCAAGACGAAACTTCAGAGGAACCCAACGAGATTGTCATTTGTGACAAGTGTGGACAAGGTATCATTTATCGTCTTTGATGTTCCAACATAAGCCAGAAACAGTTATTTTATATGATATTTGTAACACATTTAAACAGCCAGTCTCAGTAGTTTATTTATTCATCTGTTGTGCTCTAATCTCTGGCCATTACGGATGTGTTCATTTGTGTTTTAGGCTACCACCAGCGGTGTCACTCCCCTGTCATCGATGCTGCTGTCATCGACTCTGATGACAAGTGGCTTTGCTCAGAGTGTGAGCTCACTTCTCTCGCTAAGGTACAGATTTTTCTTTAAGAAGAAATACGTCAAACATTTACCTTGAACAAGTGGTTTAGACGAGTTTGTTAACATGACACATGTCTGTTTTGAAGAGTGCATTACTTGCTTTGTTTGTAAATCAAAGTGGATATAAAAGACTTCATAGATTCCAATGGAGTGAATAAAAGTGATTGAGGCTTTAATCCCACAATAAAATGTCCCAAGATTAAGAAACCCAATTAAGTGAATGAGGCTAAACTATTCTGAGGTCATTTATTTATTGAAAAATCCCCAAATATTTATGGAGAAATTAAAAATTTTCCAAAGAGCTTACCAGCTTTAAAAAGCACCTCTTTATATGTGTTTACCAAATTTTCTTTTTATGTATTTATTTTGGTGGGAAAAACACGTTTTTTGTTTGTTTGGTTTGCAGACGGGTGGTCCACACAGAAGAGGGGCGTCTGCTAAAGACTTTCTGCAGCAGGAACAGCAGGAGCCGCAGCACATGGAGCTACACCTGTCCTTCCCATACGTGCTGGAGGAGCTGGTGTGGGACCACGGCCACAAAACCAACATCCAGCAGTGCTACTGCTACTGCGGCGGTCCAGGAGAGTGAGTGACGTTGCATATTCTGGCAAGAGTGAAAAGCTTGGATGGAAATGTTCCCATGTCCACAAAAGTTATAATGTTCATATTCTGTTTGCTTGCAGCTGGTACCTGAAGATGCTGCAGTGCAACATGTGTCAGCAATGGTTCCACGAAGCCTGTCTCCATTGCTTACAGATGCCAATGCTCTACGGAGATAGGTGACCATATTTACTGCTTCTAATGTAAATGTTTACCCTCGACAGTGGATCTTGACTGTATTGTTGTACGTATTCAAGTCTGCTCCCCAATGGCCTGCAAAAGTGTGGCTTTGGAGAACAAGGACAGCCTATTAAAACTGGTCTTGAAATGATGGTGAATATACTTCTGGGTAATATTCAGTTTTTAAGTCAAGTTTTGGAAAAAGTGCGTGCACACAAACAGAATGGTAAAAAGAAACGTGTCTCAGTGGACAGTCAGCTAGAGCATAGCTAGGTTTTTATGTTAAACTTTATATTGTGTTCTTGTTTCCTGAGGCCTTTTTATTTTTGCCTTCAGGTTTTATGTGTTTGTTTGTTCGGTTTGCAATGGTGGACCGGAGTACCTCAGCCGTCTGCCTCTCAGCTGGTAAGAGGAACTTGTACTTTGACACACACAGCTGGCTTTTTATTCTATTAAATTACACAAGCATGCATTTACTCTTCGTCTTAAAAGCTCTGCTACCTTTGACGCCCAGGGCTAGAGAGCTGTGATAAACTTTTACTCCACCTCTGTAATTAAATCTTGTGGCTCCAGCAAACATATTTGGTGTCTTTATATTAGTATTATTATTATTTTTTTTTTTAAGACAGACTGAAAAACAGTATTTACTGAAATATTTCAGGAAGGATGTCGCACACCTGAGCCTCTACAACCTGAGTGTGATCCACAAGAAGAAGTACTTTGACTCAGAAATGGACCTGATGGTGTACATCAATGATAACTGGGAGCTGCTGCAGCTGGGTGAGGTAAGGATAAGTTATGTAATGCACCAGTGACCAATTGTAGACCAACAGATTTTTTTTCTTCTATTATTCATATTTCATTTCATGTCCCATCCATGTTTACTTGTTAGATTTGGAACAGGATGTCAGGAATTGGCAGCCACACAAGTCAGTGTTTTTTGTTTTGTTTTTTTGTTTGTTTTTTTGTTTGTTTTTTTGTTTGTTTTTTTTGTAGCTGCTTAATGCATCAGGTTGATTGGTGGTCTGAAAGCCACACTGTTAGGTAATCCTAGTAGAGGGTTATTTCCCAAATAGAAATAACCTGGCCCCCATTTGGATTTTTAAATATTTAAGTTTTTTCTTGTACAATATCTTTCCTGTGTCTACAGCTCGCCAACAGTCCACGATCAGAACGATATGAAAATGTTCTGGAGGCGCTTAACAATAATAGCTGCATGTAAGTTTATCTGCTGCTCTTGAAATCTTTATGCTGATGACAACATCAAAGTGCCTCAAATATCTCCCAGTATTTGCACAGACTCTATGTTTTTTACATGGCCACCCTTTCACCGTGTCCCAGGTTCATGTCAGGAAAGGAGGTGAAGAAAAAGAAGCACTTGTTTGGCCTTAGGATCCGTTTTCCTCCTGTTCCCCCCAACTGTGACGAGCCAACCAGCAGAGTGATGGAGAAGGCTTCACATGAGATAACCATCAAGGGATGCAAGTCCACTAAAGCACTGTCCGCCATCAGGTTAGACATGAAACGTGTCGATGCCCTAAAGTTAAAGGTGCCCACTGGATACTGTGTTAACCTGATCCTGTATAGAACTCATTAATGCTAGGTCCATGTAGGGAGATCTAAAGAGAGATTCAGAATAAAAAACAAAAAGTTGGCATCTGCTTATTGTTAGTACTTATAACGATTATGCTTGTCTGGTGGGAGGAGCTTAGCGCACGTAATGTAGAGTAGTGGTGGGGGACTAAGCCTGAAAGTTGTATCACTATTTTTCAAGGAAGTTTGGGATAAAGATATTTATGACGCTATGTGGCCCAAAAAATACTGAACTGTGATTGCACCTTGCCGGGTGCAGCTTCGATGATCTTTTTCCTGTGAAGTGCTGACATTGATGACATGCTAAGCTAATTTTGAAGTGTAAATCTGTTGCCCTAAGGTGGTAGCAGCAGCAGCAGCAGCAGCATTATAGTGCAATAGAAGTGACACATAAGTCAAATGCAGGCACTAAAGTTACCTAGGTAGTTTTTTTTTCCCTTTTTTTCTCAGTGAAAATGTTTATTTAACACTTTATTTACTGTTAAAGTGTTAACTACACCTTGTAACAGGAGCTATACAGTACCTGTTTCATAAAGCCCTACTTTCCCATCATGTCACCATGAAGCCCGTAGACGGTCTATAAAAGATGGACCTAGCCGTTGTGACATCCCCCCCCTCATTGGTTTCTGAAATAGCATTTTGAAGCCTTGTGTTTGGTGCTCCTTGCCACGTTGTGTTTTTTGAAACAAGACTCAGAGAAGCTGACCGAAAAGTTGAGAACACTCATACTGTACTTACTTTTAATTTACTTGGTCGCTGAGCGCTGCTTTATGTTTGATTTGACTCAAAATGTTCATTGTTCATGTCATATCTCATGTTGCATTCTTGACTAGTAGACTTGAAACTGGTGACTGAAATATAAACCTGTTGGGAAATCGTTAGTCAAGTCATAAATAAAATGAGATGTAGAGCCACAAGGTCATGGACTTTTCATATAGTGTGACTTCTTTTGCAGTGACAGGAGTCTCCCCCTGCTGGCCAGAAAGAATGGCCACTTTACCTTGAAGCCTCTCCATCTTTTATATACAACCTAAAAAAGAGAAATGATTATTTGCTAATAAAACTCCTGTTATTTGTTTTTCTATAGTTCATCATTACATGCACAATTTAGAAATTGCTGGTGTTAGACTGGCGAAGTTAAGGACCAAAAAAACTTTTTTTTAGCTGTGCCCCTTTACCTTGTTAATTTAATTTAAGAGTGTGATTTTTTTTTTATTTTTTTTTTTTATGTATTATAAGAGCATTTTGTTTGTTTGTTTTACTCTAAAACAAAAACAATGCCCCTTGTGATCTACAGATGAGGACAGAATTTTAGCCCCCCTATAAAAAGCCATTTTTGTGAACTATTTTCCAACTACTGTTAAACAGAGTGAGGAAGTTATAATATAGATTTTCCAAATTATGAAATGATTCTTCTTTGCACATGAAACAAGACTATTTCACCAAAATTAGCAGGATTGATATTAGCCTCCCTGTTGCTAATATTCAGTTATCCTTCTTTTGCTTGGTAACAGCATGCAGTAGTTGTTGTTGTTGTTGTTGTTGTAGTTTTCAACAAGTCTCGCACACAACTCCTGAGCAATCCCAGCCCAATCTTAAATCTCTTAAGCGCCTCCAGATTTGATTGTCTTCTCAAATGGATGTTGGTCTTTAGTTCACCCCGCAGATTTTCAGTGGGATTCAAGTCGGAGCTTTGTACAGGCCAGTCAGTAAAGCTCATTTTGGTCTTGTGGAGGTCGTTCTTTACCAAGAGCAACATATGTCGTGGGTCGTTGTCATGTTGGAAGACAAAGCAAAGAGCCAGTTTTTGCTGCTGACTGCTTGAGGATTTCTTTCAAAATCTTCACATCTTCCTTCCTTCCTTATTCCTTTGACCTTGATGTGAAACCCAGATCCAGACACTGAAAAATCCCCACGACATAAAACTTCCACCTCCACGTTTCACTGTGGGGACAGTGTTCTTAGGGTTCTGTGCCTCTCCCTTCTCTCCAAAAGCAGCATCTCTGTAGTCAAAGAGCTCTAGTTTAATCTAATCTGACCAAAGGATGCAACTTTCTCCAACTTGTCCCTAATTTCTTTTTTTTTTTTTTTCTTTTACCTGAAATCATTTGCTTATTAATTTCTAAAGAAAATATGTTTAGAAATATGTTTGAAAAGTTCTTGCTCTGTTTAAAAAATAAATAAATAAATAAAGACAAAGTTTTCCAAATTTCATAGGGTGGCTAAGAATTTTCTCCTATCTATAGATGAATTTCCCTTTTTTAAGATGATTTTCAAGGGTGTCCTAACAGTTTACATAACACATGAACTGCCTAACAGTTTCACTGTTATTTCAGGCACAACTGCCTTTATATGTAAAACTGTTCTGAATATTTGTTGTTGCTCTAGAAGTCCCAGTGCTCTTACCAATGGCACAGAGAAGAAGAAGAAAAAGAAGAAAAGAAAGAGGAAGCAAGGAGCACGCTCTCTGGAGACTCTGGCTAAACCACAACGTTCCAGTGAGCCCTCGTCCCAGGTCTGTCTGTATGTTTGCATGTGTGTTTCCTAGTGGGCGTGAGCTTGGGTGTGTGCATGGAGGGATGGGTATTTTTGCATTGTTATTTTGTATAGGTGTTAGACATTTACTGTTGGTGTTCTATGAGAAGAAACCATCTTTTTGTTGTTTTTTTTCCTTTGCTTTGACAGGAAATCAGGAAACCGCCACCGTTAGAGCCCCATGCTTTGGATCACTTTACATCTGTCAAGTAAGTAGGCAATTATAAACTGTAGTTCTAAAGCAATCAGAACTGTTCAGCTTTGTTAGGGTGAAGATTCGGGCAAAAGCAAATTGAATTATCAATCACAAACACAATGTGTTTATTTGATTTGCTTGATTCACTGTAACATAACAAGAACCATAATGTTTTAATCTTTTACCTTCCCCCAAACCACCAGGAGTGACAGGTCTCTGCTGTCTTTAAAAACTTCAGATGTGGAATCCATCGGCGCCCTGAGCACTTCAGAAACTACCTCAACTAGCATTTCAAGACAGTCCAGGTATGCCTGCCTGATGTTTGCACTGCACTGAAAGTAGAATTGTGCTGGGTACAAACTCAGACTTGCATGGCTGTAGACCTTAAAGCCTTGTTTTCCTAATTTTCTGTAGTCGGTTTTTTATTGTTGCTCTTTGAATTAACAGCATTTTTTTTTTTTTTTTACTTCCTCTTTTTCCTATCAAACACCCTCCAGCCTCTGCAGCTCCAGCAAGACGCGTACAGCAGCCCCCATCATGCCTGTTTCCCCTCCACCTTTAAAACGGAAACGTGGACGGCCACGGAGGGTCCCCCAGCCCCCCACCCCAGACATCCCCCCTCCCAGCTACGCAGACCCACACCCCTCAGCCACAGAGTTGTTGAGCTCCCTCCCAGGGCTTCACTCTGCAGACATAATTCACGGCATGGACCCCAACAGCCAGCTCACCCACCTAAAGAGCTCCATCAGCAACTATTTTGGAGCAGCGGGACGTCTGGCCTGCGGGGAGAAGTACAAAGTCCTGGCCCGACGGGTCACCCTTGATGGCAAGGTGCAGTACTTGGTGGAGTGGGAAGGAGTCACTGCCTCGTAGGTTTTTTCACATGTCGCTCGTCACTTCTAACTTTTCACCAGCACCCGTGGGACGTTTATGTCTGTGCTGAGGACGTGTGTATTCAGAGCATTAACTGATTATATGCCTTTATTTAGTTTGGACAGGAGCAAGTTCTGCTTACTGTAAAGCCTACTGGTTCAGTCCAGTCCAGGGTGACTTTTACAGTTATACACACCGTATATGTGTTTAAACAGTTTCATGCACAGCACAAAGTTGTCACAATAGCACAGCATTTTTGTGCTGCTGTGGTTCCAACTTCAACTAACAGGTTTGAGTGTTTACAGAGAACAGCCCCTTTTATTCAGATGCAATTCATTCATCTGTATACTGCACCTGTAGGCTTTCAGTGACCTGTTATTGTGCTTAATCCAGTGATATGCTTTCATTTCAAGACACGTTAATAATAACTGTAACGTTGTGTTTTTTTTTTTTTTTTTTCAAATAATATCTTTAAGTGTTATCTTGGAGGATAAGAGAAAGATGGGGAAGTTTTATTAACTAATGCTTTTTTTTTTCTTTTTTTTTTTCCTTCCCCCCCCCCCACCCTACCACCACCACCAAATGAGGTAAATAATAATCTGCACCCACAGTCGTGCCCCGTCTCTCTCTAGTCCCAGCTACGAGTACCTCTCAGTGCCTTTGGCAGGCATGTTGTTCAGCTCTGTTGGAAAGTGTGCTCGTTTGTGAGCGGTTAAGGAGAAACTCGAAGCAAAAGAGATGTGCTGCTGCAAATGTTTATTGTTTTATATAGAAGTATACTACATTGATTATTACCCTTTCTACTTGTTCTGTCTCTTGACTTTTCTGTTCAGCGGGGCAGTTTTTTGTTATTTTAATCATGGATTCATTTCATACATCAAGTTGATGGAATATCCGTTAGGTCGCCAGCTCATTTTCAGTAACAGTTGGATCATTTCAGCTTATACAAGGCAGTATTTGTCATGGATGGTAACGTTCTCAATTTTTAAAAATGTATTTGTCTACTCCTAATAGTTTAAATTCAAGCGTGGGATTCTTATAATTAATCTCTAAAATTCACAAGCCCATATATAAGGGCATTCTTGGTAAATTGTGTCACTTTGTTTTTGTCTACATAAATTTCCTTTTTAAAGTGTTTTGATTTGAATTAAAGAACCTAACTTGTTTTTTGTTTTTTCATTTTGTCTGATAGTAAAATAAAATCCTGCATAAAATGAATGTTATATACCCACCAGGAGTTCAGAATTGTTCCCTATGCATGTTAGTCCTTGTTAAAGCTGTTTGCGTATTTAACTGGACCGCATGACTCAACAGAAGGAAAGTTCATCGTTATGATCATTTGACTCAGGCTCTCAGTTTTGTGTGCGTGTGCGTCCGTGTGTGTCCATGCGTGTGCGCGTGTGTACAACAAAAAACATTGCACTTGGGTTTTTTTGTTTTTGCTTTCATGTCAAGTTCACCTTGTGGTCTACACACTCAGGATATGCCCAAAAAATGTCACTGCAATGCATATGTCTCTTCGCTGTGTGGCAGGAGGATTTAGTGTAAGTTGTTCTCATAGTGTTGCTCATCAGTATTTTATTTTATTTTATATATATATATATATATAAAAAAAAAAAAATTTAAGACGACCCTCCATGTGTCATTACTTTTGACCATATTTCCATATGTAAGTTTTTGATAAGTCTCATTTGTGGTCTGTTGCAAAACCTACTTGTTTTAAACTGGGTCATAACACAATCACTGGAATATAAAATGCTGTATATCATTGCAATAGGTGAGTATTCAGTTGGTATCTCCTTTTGGAGATGTTTCTGCTTTTGTTAAAACACACAGACACTGACATGTCTTCTTTGTAGGGGTATAGTCAGTGTATTTCAAGCTACTCTCTACTCAGTCAGTGTCTCAGCCGACATGTTGCTACCACTGGCTTCCAGCAGGCTTCTGTAGCCAAAGAACATACATGTAATGTCTGCTTTGTCTTTTGAGATTTTTCTTATTACATTTTTATACATCATTATATAGGTTGATGTGATTTTTGAAAACCTGTTTTGTTAAAGGATTAATAAAGTCAGATATTTTCAACTGTCCTGTTTCTCATGTCTAACTGCCACGTGTGCACTCACGGCAGGACCACGAGTGTCTAAAAAGGTATTTATAAAATATACAGCGAGAGGGAGATCACGTGCAGTGTCCTCTTGTCTGCTTTATTTCTGGGAGCTAGCTCCACTTTGAGGTTCGCCTGTGGTAACTAGGGCTGAGTATCGCCACTGATTTCTATAATCGATTCAAATTTGACTCAGAAAGATTTTGAATCTGATAATTTAACAGTACAACACTTGTGAGACTTCATCAGAGGTGTAAGCATCACAGCAGATGCATTTGTGTCAAAGTGAGGATAAAACAGAAAAACAAGATTGTTTCAGCTGTTTGGTGGTTGTTGAAATATCTTTGTGAGCTGTAACCTGAGATTCTGGTGCTTCTGGGAAAATACATTTATATTTAAAAGTCAATTCAGGATTTAATTAATCATCGTGTTATTCAAGCTAAAATAGATTTGAATCACATTTTTTTAACCCACCCCTACATTTAATACAGCTTTTAATAGGCACATTTGAGAACACCACATTTGAATACAAAATCAAAAGTACAAAATACAGGCAAAAAGCAAGAGGAAAACGATCCACAGGTCAACAGGCAGGGACATAACAGTATGAGACAACAGCTGAGGTCTGATTCTCATACCTGCATTAATTTACTCATAATGTTGAAATTATGGGGGGCAGATCAGCAAACGTTTATTTTTCCCTTTATAACAACTGTGCACAAGAAGATTTCTTTAGGTGACTCATCATTTAAAATTCTTCAGTGCTTACAGTTATGCAGAGTCAGGCATGGAAAGGCTGCTCTTTGTGACAGGTGGGTACTGACATTCATGGGTGCAGCTGCTTGCTGTCCTCCAGGCTTTACCTCAGCTAAACCTGTGTCTCTGAACTGGACCTGTCAGTGTTTGTGGTCTCATAAGATCTCCTGTGATATTTAGTTTGCATACTTGGATTATTCAGGCTGCACCCACCTGTAAAAGGTGGAAGCTCACCAGGACATTCAGAAGTAACAAATTCCTGGCTCGACTGTTTTGTAGAAGGGTTTCTCCTTCACCAATTCTTTTTGTGTTAGCAATAGACTCTCTAGGCATAGCTGTGAGAGCAAATACAGAAATATCAGGTACCAGAATTAGAGGAAGAGACCATCTAATTTCTTTATTTGCAGATGATATTATATATTTTGACTAATCTGAAAGATAGTATCCCTATTTTAGTAGCATTAATAAAAAAAAATTGGAGAATTTTCAGGATACAAAATTAACAATTCTAAATCAGAATTAATGTTTCTTAATGAGAAAGAAAGAAGGTGGTCTGTTATTGCCACCCCATTTAAAACAACTACAACAGGCTTTAAATATGTAGGCATTATGATTACCCCAAGCCTCAAGGACATAACCTCAATCATTTATGATCCCCTTGTAAGAAGAAACGCTAAACTGTTGGATAAACCTGCCTGTATCTATGATAGGCCAGATAAATATCCTAAAAATGACAATTTTACCAACATTTTTATATTATTTCCAAACACTTCCGTTGCCTCTACCAACTTCATTTTTTTTTTTTACATTTTAAACAAACTATTTAACCAATTTATTTGGAATAATAGGAAGGCAAGGCTCTGCTTAAAACTACTTTACTTGCCCTATGAAAGAGGGGGTCTCCAAGTCCCCAACCTCAGATGGTATTATATGGCCGGCCAACTAACATCAGCCACCCATTATTTCTGCCCAACAACACCTCCAGCCTGGGTTGACATTGAGCAAAAATCTGTTCCAGATCTTCCGTTAAACACGTTTCTATATTCTTCAGACACTAAGACATTAAAAAAGAGTACAAAGAACCCTTTCTTGAATAATACAACTATAATTTGGCATGCAGCACATAAACATGTGGGTGATCCTCCATCACTTTTGCAATTCACCCCTATTTGGGGAAATGAAAAGTTTACGCCTCGTGAAAATTATGGAGGATTTAAAATATGGAAAAATAAAGGTATTCAAAAAAGTTAAAGACCTATATGCAGACAGCATGCTTAGTTATGTGAAACACATTTAACACCCCCAAAGCACTTTTTTAAATATTTACAACTGAAAAATAATTTGTCATCAAAACTGCAAAAGATTGCTGAATTCCACCATTAACAAAAATAGAGGAGGTATGTGTTAAGAATACAAAGGGAAAAGGTTTTCTCTCTATATATTATAATTTATTGATGCTTCCCTCCAAAGACTCTGGATGCTTGGAGAAGGGAGATCCAAGAGGACATGGATGAAAATGACTGCAACCAATAATAACCTATATAACACCTGCCAAGCTTTATCATATGTCCAATGATATTCCAGACATCTGTACTAAATGTTTATGGGAATGTCCTAAAATCCAGGAATTTTGGAAAGATGTTATCAAATGTCTGTCTGAAGTGTTTAAGGTAAAAATCCCTTTAAAGGGTAAACTCTGTGTACTTGGAATATACCCAAGGGAATTTACGCAACCGGAAAAACAAACTAAATTACTGGACTATGGACCACTTCAAGCCAGAAGAGCCATTGCACTATGTTGGAAGAGTATGGATGCTCCCGCTGCACAGGAGCCGTGAGAGCCAGGAACTTGTGAGTTGTGTATGTCCCATCAGGCAACATTCATACCTGCTCTGTTGGCAGTTCCTGTGAGAAGGAGAGGCCACAGTGGAGCTGCCAAGGGGCAAGTCGCAATCAGTTTTTGGCAGTGACTTTTATATAACCTTTATTTATGCAGTTTAAAAAATCTCATTAACATTAAAAATGTATTTTGTAAGAGTAAGCTCGCCAAGAGGACAGCACAAATGGCAACAAATATTACAATGGTTCTGTAAAAATATTTTAAGTGGGGATAAAGGATTGGTTATAATGTAAGTACAATACACAGAATTGTAAAGATACAACTATATTCAACTAATTCTATATATAACCCCTTTGTAAACCCTGTTCACCGAAGTCTATTTACGAACATACGTAAAGATATTACACAGAAAAAATACACAGAAACATTGGAAATCAGTTTTTGGCAGGCAATCACTTTTTGGCACACCACACGCGCCGTTGTTCGCGGCTATCCCTCTTCACCAATCAATTCACAGGCAACTCAGTATTACCCAATAGCAAGGTTGGTTGTTAGTTGTAGGCGGAGACTAGGAATTACAAACTGTTTTGGATACCTTCTCCTTCATTGCAACTGCATAGGGTAACGTGTAAAGATTTGTCACAGTAGAAACGATAAATGCGTATGATATGCTTTTATAGCGTAAGAACAATAAAAAGTAAATTTTTAGTTGAAAAGTTAATGCTGCCTGTGGGTCGTTTGGTGGCTTTTTGCTGTGAAAACAGTGATAAGGTTGAGGAGTTAGCCACCTGTTGATTCATCGAGCAACACTGTTTACATTTAGCGAGCGTAGTTGTTCTGGTGTAGCCTCGGATACTTAAAACATAGCCACATGCTGATGAAGTTAAAGGTCTTCTGGAGCTTTTCAACCGTTCACACAAGCGGTAAATGTTGCTTCAGCGCCGGAAAGCTAAATATGCACCCGGTAATAGTCTGATGTTTGACATCAAAGAGCTAATCGGTTTGAGGGAGCTCAGCCTACACAGAAGCTGAGGTGAGTAATCACAGAGACCCAACCTGTAGCTGGTGTTTTTTGTAACAGAAACCTGCAAATATGTAGTATGATTCTGTTTTCGAGCCGTCCACCCTCTTCTCTTGGTTTCCTCTCGCTGGTCTGCAGTCAGTCAGATGGCCGTGGTGATGAACAGGTTCAGTCCTGGCTGCCTGATGTTATAATATCTTGTGGGACGGCTGAGAGACGGATTTTTGCTGGTAGGTCCCACCTCCTCCAAGTCAAAGGTAAAGGGCAATGGAGTTATTTCTGAGTGAAAGACTAAGAAAAAAAGTGTTTGAATATCATTTACACATTATCTGTCACATCGGACTATGTTACATGCTGTATAAAGGTATGCACGTCCATGAATTCGGTAATTGTTCCCTCAAATGAGAGAAACTATTTTGGTGGGCTAGTTTTGTTTGCATAAAGGGTGACTACCCAGGTGTGGGCTGGTTAGTGGTCTATATTTTCTATACACATAAAACTGAGTAAGTTGTTCAAAAAATGAGCAGATCTAGTGTTACATAGCAGCTCTAGGGTAAAAAAAATAAACGTTTCTCATCCACTCCTGTGTCATGCCTTTGTTTGTCATCATCATTCAACACTTATTCTGTAGAGATGGAGTCCATTTCTGCTTCGAGGAAGAAGGTTGGCTGTGTGCGGCAGGAAAACGCCTGTCTGACTCTGCAGGATGAGCAGCTCATCAGTGACCTGGATGCAATGCAGTATGAAATGGCTACCTCCAAATCTCAGGTATGATATTACACATGTGATTTTTAATTTTATTATTATTTTTAAGTGGAGCTTGTTAAATCTTTAAAGACTGTGGGTTAGTCTGCTGCAGATGAATGCAGTGTTAAATTAGTGTTAGATTTCAGTGTTTTTTTCTTGAAATGTCAAATATGATATGACAAGTCTCCCGTAATAACTAGCAGAAAGTGTACACATGGGTTATCTGTGTTCTTTTGCAGGTCTACCTCAGGGGCCCTAGGGCTGGGGTTCACAACAATGTGGTGGTCATGAGTGAACAGATTCGTCAGCTTGAAGCGGAGCTGGAGGCTCAGGCCAAAGAACTTAAGTATGTCATTGACTGAAATATCCACAAGGTTTTTATTCTTAACAGAACATAAAAAAACATAGCTCAAGCATTTAAAGTGATTTTTATGAAAAATATTAGCTCATTTTGAATTTGATGGCAGCAGCACATCTGAAAAAATTTGGAATGCGTGCAACAAATGGGTGGAGAAGTAAGTGGTACTGAAAAGAAACATCTGGAGGAACAGTTTACAATCAGTTTAGTTGGGAGCAGGTGTGTAACATGATTGGGCATAAAAAGAGAGGCTGAGGTTCACCAGTCTGAAAAAAACAAAACAAAACAAAAACATAATCTACAAATTGTGGAGGAATTTCAGAATAATGTTCCTTAATGTAAAGTTGCGAGACTGCGAATATTTCATCAAATGGACTAACGAAAAGTGGAAAACTGTTTGTGGTCAGGTAAAGCCATCAAAAGGCATCTTTGAATGCCTGGAGGTGGATCAGAGGCTGTGAAATTAACAGCTTGCACATCTGCAAAGGCACCGTCAGTGCTGAAAGGTGTATATACAGGTTGTAGAGCAACATATGCTCCCATCTAGAAGGGAAGGCCTTGCATATTTCAGGAGACATTTGGAGCATCATGAAATGAAAACTATAACAAATTGGAACAGGCAAAGATGGGAACAAACAGGACAACATTCCTCTCCCAAAAGTCCAGCTGGTCTCCTTAGTTTCCAGATGTTTCCAGACTGTTGTTAAAGAAGGGGGTTGCTACACAGTGGTACACATGACCATGTCCCAAGTTTTTATTTAGACATACTGCTGCCATCAAATTCAAAATGAGTTAATATTTTTCTCAAATATGTAGATTTTCTCAGTTTAAAGATTTAATTTGTTTTTTATTGTTAATAAAATAGAATATGGGTTTATAAGTATGCAAATCATTGCATTCTGTTTCTATTTACTTTTGAGTAAGTCAAGCTGGAACCTTTCAGTTTCTTTAAAAAGGTCCCCAAAAGATCAAGTTCACTCTGGGTGGAAATGTGGCTCTTTATTCGAGCTTTTCAAGATGTACTTATTACGTTTGCCTTTTGTTTCTTGAAACTGTGCCTTTAATTTTGGCATTAATAGCATAACCTGTATTGTCTGTGTTTCCCAGGGCAGCAGAGCTGAGGGCAGAGTGTTGTCAGGAAGCTGCAGCTCACAGCGACATTGTGGTAGCGACTCTTACTGAAGAGCTGAGCACACTCAGGGAGGAGCTGGAAAAGAAGACGGCGTTAGGAAAACGGTGGGCTTATATCCAGGCTCAGCTCTGCTCATGATTTCAATCAGTACAGTTTAAAATATGAGTGAAAATAAAAGAAAACAATCTGGTACAGTGTGTTTTGTCTGTATGACTGTCTGTATTGGGCATCACATTTTCTTATGTTTAGTTGAATTATTTACTGTATTTTACTAACGCATGTGCAACACCATGGCTTGCAGGGCAGAGCAACAGAGGAATCAAGCACTTGAAAATGCAGAGAAGCTCAAAGAAGCCTTCAAAGATTATAAGGCTACAATTTCCATTAAGCTTAAAAGGGTGTGTTTATTGAAATATTGATTGATTTAAACTAAAAAACACAGTTTTACTTGCATGTTAACATCAGAAATATATGTTTTGGTTTGTGGTTTTCAGGTGATGGAGAGTGAAAACAAACTAAAAGGAAGTCTCATAGAGTGTGACCGAGAGAAAGAGGAGCTGGAGATGAAGTGCACTGAGCTGGAGAGACAGAAGGCAGAACACAGACAGACAATTAGGTACTTTTAATTTAACTGCATCGTTATGTAGTTCTTTGATTGCTCGCAGGATTTCTAATAATCATAAAAGGGATGATTTTGTCTTTTATAAGGAAATTTCTGTGTGCTTGCATAGCATGTTTAATCTGCATAGTTTCTCCTCGTCTATCTCGCAGTCAGCTGACGGAGGAGGTGAAACAGTTTAAGGCTGCGGCCGCTCGCCTCCAAGCCCAAATTGAAGAGGCTGGACATAAAGCTTCGCACCTGGAGCGGCAGCTTATGGAGCGAGGTGCAGAGTGCAGGGATGTGGCCTCTTTGCGGAGGGAACTGGAAGACCTGCGGGCTGTGACCCACAGCCAGGAGCAGAAGGTCGCCCAGAGCCAGAAAGAGGCTCAGCTGAGCCAGACAGAGCTGGCCGGCTTGGAGGCCATACTGTCCCTGCTGCATCTGCGGGAGGTGGGGAGACGTCTGTGTGTCGTTTGTGTTCTTACCCAGTTTTTGAATCAAGGTTGTGCTACGTGATTATTTTATTTGCTTCCTCAAAACAAGCCGCCCTTTATGGCTGATCGTGCAAAGCAAAGACATGGTTACTGTTGTCACACTTTTTTTTTCTTCTTAAAGGGTACTTTGGGTCAAATCTGTGCCAGTCCTTGCATGTTGCCCCCAGTGGACTATACGGGAGCTGCACACCTGATGAAGCTAAAGCCAGGTAGGCTCAATCAGATTAATCAGTTCATACTTGCAACATACTCTTCATCTTCTTTTTTTCAAACTGAAAGGGAAATTATTTGTTGATTACTAACAGTTTATTTCTTTGCACTTTGTGTATGTAGTTTAAAATGCAAGAGTTTAAAACCAGCCTCTGAAATTATTTAATCTAAAAAATAAAAAGAGTAAAGCTTGTGGGTGTAGTGAAGGAGGACATGCAGAGAGGAGAGGATGCTAGGGTTTAGGATGAGATGGAGCCAGTTCACTGTGGTGAACCCTTAAAGGGAGTGACTAAAAACAAAGTATAATGAATAAATTATGAACTAGTTAATGATTTGATGTTTTAAAAGGAATGTAAAGTTAAAAATAAATTCCAATATCTATCCATAAAAATGCCTAAAAAAAAACAGAAAAAAGAAAAATGCATCAACTGCAGTCCTCTCTGTTAATCCCGGCAGGTGAGGGCTACCAGCAGCTCACGCGAGTGCTGCAGTCAAAGGAAGCTGAGCGGCTGAAACAGAGCAACCTGATCGAGCGGCTTCAGGATCGTCTGAGCAGGGCCCAGGAGGAAATCTCCTCCCTGCAGAGCTCCATGGCCCAGAGAGCCTCCCACTACCAGAGCCTCCACACAGAGCTGCTGGACAAACTCAAACAAGCCACAGACACAGAGAAAGAGGTAACACACTTTTTCTTATGTTTCCACACACACCAGTGCTAACAGCAGTGTAGCACATACAGTATTATTTCTACTTACAGATTTTTTTTATTGGAACAACTCAAGCCAAATGTACCAAAGGGTACAGTATAGTATTTTATAGTATAGTATTTTAGGTAATAAATCACTAGATTGTAAAGTGTACAGCGAGTTTTATAGCTCAGTAAGCTTTTGTTCCAAGTTTCAAAAGTCATGACTGTTACTTACAGATTAACTGTCTCTGTTGAACTCAGTTAAAGAAGAAGAAGGCACGAGTTGCCGCACTGGAAAAGCAGTTACAGGAGAAGACTTCAGCCTACAGTCTGGCTGCACTGAAAAACACTGAGCTGGAGACTCAATTACAGGTACGCGGTTATGATTCAAATGTAGTTTTTCTACTTTTAGAAAGTCAACGGCAAATCACACTTTGGTTCTTTTTTCATTTTGATTAAAGGAGAAGACCAGCAGCGTCCAGCATTACCAGTCACTGCTGACCAAAAAGCAACGAGAGTATCAGCAGTCTCTGGAAAAGTGGCAGCAGTCTCATTCTCACCAATTCACAGAGCAGCAACAAAGAATACAAATGGTGATCTACAGCTTTGTCTTTTACCTCTGTATTATGAATTTAATCATACTGCGTAATATTAAATGTGCTGCAACCAAAGGGTAAAGAAGAGGAAAGATGGAGATAATCTGCACTGTAATATTCCTTGTAGTAAGATTATTTTCTGTCTCCTGCAGCTGCAGTTGTCTCTGGAAGAGGTTCAGCCTCGGGTGGCAGAGATGGAGCAGGAGTTGAGTTCCCTCCAGAGGGAGCGAGACGAGGCTCAGAGAACAGCTCTGTTGCTGCAGAACTCTCTAGATCAGCTCACACAGGTCAGAACACTTGTAGCATAAGACCACAAATGCATCCTCTGTTTCAGAAGAAGACATGTAGACGGTAGAAGTCGGAGAACCATTTAATAGACATGCATCACAGTACATATGCTGTTTATGAATGAAAAACCTGAAATTATATTGTTTTCAGGAGAAGCAGGTGGAAGTCAGACAGAACGAGGAGTTTCTCCAGAGTTTCAAAGAGCAGGCAGCTCGCTCTGCAGCCAAGGTGTGTACAAATAACACTGCTAACAGATTTGGTTTACTGGACATGAACTTCTAGAACAAGCCAGGAATCAAACCACATCAACAACTGCAGTTACCAATTTGTTTCTACACCAGGTGTGTGAGCTGCAGTCGTCTCTGTCAGCATGCAGAAAAGAGATGAACTCATACCTGCAGCAGATAGAAGAGATGAAGAAGAACTACGAGACCGAGCTGGAGAGGAACAAGGAGAAGGTACAGTGTTGGTAACAATGCAGGAAAACTCATGCAAATTCATCCAAAACCCACTTCTGAGGCACATGTTCTCCACTCCTTCCCTACTTTTTAGGTGTCCTCTCTGCAGGAGAAGCTTCACAGCACCACTCTGGTTTGTCAGCGCTCCAGTGAGGAGAACCTGCAGCTGCAGCTTTCTCTCCAGCAGCAGCAGACCATGCTCACAGAGAGCAGCGCTCGAGTTTCTGAGCTGGAAGAGAGCCAAAGCCAGCTGCACAGGCAGGTGAGCTAAGACGGAGCAAAAACCTTCTCACTTAGAAGGTAAACTTGGGGAAAAATGCATTTTGCATACATGTTTTATTGTAATTTATGCTTTGTATTTATAAGTGGTACGTTTAGAGTTGTTGTCATATTTTTAGTTGAATGTATGGAAAATGCTAAAGATTACACAGCTTCAGAACACAGAATAGTGACTGTACCCGAATATTCAGACCTTTTCTTAGACACGTTTCATCGATAACTTTTATTTTTAAGTATCTTTTCTGATGCGTCTCCTGATTTATACGGCTTGTAAAACTGTAACAGTTTGCTGTTTATTTTTATTCATAGGGAATAACAATAATTCAAATCAAAGTGTATGTTGTTGTTGGTACTCTCTGCCTGCAGGTGTCGGGTCTGGAGCAGCAGCTGGAACGAGCCCGAGTGTCTCTGCAGGAAGAATTAAGCAAGAGACAGGAAGATAATCAGGTGAAGGAGAAGAAGCTGCGGGAGATAAACCAGCAGAATGAACGGCTCTCAGAGTCTGTGAGGTGAGCACAGCTAAAATAAGAGAAACTATAGCTCTAGTTTTAGTTATAAGAACCATGTTTGCTTTTTAAAATGCAAAGCTTGGTATTATGGGCGTAACAGTCATTCGCTTTTGTAGCTGTTTAATGCAGTTTGTATGGAGGTTTGTTAAAGTTTCATTACAGTTCTCACTTTAAAAGGAGCAAGAAAATAAAAGCACTTTAAGAGTTTGAATCGAAAGAAATATTTGCTGAGCCAGTTTAGTTTCTAAAAATTCTGGAGGGTCTCCTACTCCCAAGACATGGACATCTTTCCAGCTGTGCTGAATTAAATCTTATAAAACTGCAAGTGTGCCTAATTTCTTGCAAGATAATGGTTTGGTTTTTTTTATTTGTGGGTTTTTTTTGTCTGCAGACATCTCACATTAGAGGTGAAAAAGTGCAGGGAGGAGCTAGTGTCCAAGGAGTCAGAGCTGGAGTGTCTGAGGAAGGATGTCGGTGTTAAGACTTCTCAGATCAGCTGTATGGAGGAGAGCCTGCAGCACATAAAGAGCCAACTCATCAGCAAGAATGACATTGGTAAGATGTGTTTGTTTTTCTCCATAGGTTTTGTGGAATTCTTTTATCTTGTTTAAATACTAGGAGCATTAACACAAACACAACTTAACAAACCTCTCACCCTCCTAGTTATGGATCTGGAGAAGGTGCTTAATCGTAGTGAGGCAGATCAGCGCAGCTGTTCTCAGAAAGTCGAAATCTTAGAGGGGCAGCTGCAGATGGTGCAGAACGAGTTGGCTGACACTCTGAAGCAACTACAGGAACTCAAGGATGTTTTACAGAAAACCCAAAAGGTTTCAGATGAGCGGCAAGCCTCGGTGGAAAAACTGACTGTCCAGCTGAGGTGAGAGCATGGCGTCATGTGCTCAGATGAGATCTGTTTTGTGTATTTATCCAGAGAAAATAATTTGCTGTTTAACATTTAATAATGTCTTTTTATGCTGTAAGTATTTGTGTGTATGACTTTACAGGGAGACCCAAAGGGAGCTGGAGGAGAGAACTCACGAGGTTTTAGACATGGACAACGCCCTGAGGGAAAGACAGGGGGAGCTCCAACAGAGAGCAAAGCTGGTACATCCCAGACGCACACAAGCATAGCTGATGTACAGTTCATTTAATCCGTACCATAGTTTGCTGCCATGACTCATCATTTTCCTCTTTCTCGACATCCTGTTGTGTTCAGCTTGGCCAACTGGACGTGGCCATCAAAGAGCACAAGCAGGAGCTGGAGAGGAAGGTGGAGTCTCTGCAGCAGAGCCTGGAAGCCAGAGAGAGAGAGCTGAGGGACGCACAGAGGGAGCTCACTGACAGAAACATGAAGGTCAGAGCTCAGAGCAAGTGTGTCACTGGGTTTGCCTTGAGGGATATTTTTCAGTTGGACCGGCATTAGAAGAATGGGAAAATAGAATGAATGAACTGACAATGTTTTGTGTGCTTCTTCTCACTAAGAAAACAAAAAACAGAACGATGTTTACGTCCCTTTTTGCATCTTTCAGTCTTTTTGTGCTGCATATTTCATCAACTTGTTTGCAGCTAGATTAAACTGTAGGATATTTGGATATGGAGCAGCTTTAATATGAGATGTTAATCAAACACAGTCAGTTCCACGAATGTTTGCGTACCTTATGTTTGCATTTATCTTGTGTTGTTACTTCATAAATCTAATTTCCATGCTGTAGTCTGGGTAAACAGAAGCAGCTGCTCTGAAGAGATGTACAGATCTAGTTTAGAGTCAGTTATAGAGTTAGAAAATGAACTCATGATTGGTATGATTTAGATAACACACTGTGCTGATGTACAGTTTACATACACTAGTCATGGTAATTTGGGGATTTTAATGATTTTCTTGAACTGCTCTGGTTCCAGGATGGAGTGATCATACAACATACATCTTTAATGACTTCAAAGAACAAAATCGGGTGCACAGGTTTCAGTTTATTTTTCATTTTCTCTAATCCACACAAGGTCAAAAGTATACACACAGGCTCAAATAAATACATAGACTCACTAAAACATTTAATAAGTGGTTCCTGTCTTTGAACTTAACAAAGGCTTACCTTCTCATTAGTGATCATGATTGACCTCTGCTAGTTTCTCTTGTCCAGCATAAAATGGATTTGTGTGACAGGACTCATTGGATTGTAAATCAGAGAAGATCTAAGAAGGAGTATTGTAGATTTGCACAAGTTAAGAAGGTCTACACAACTGCTAATTCAGTTCAAACAATTGGAGGTAAATATAAGTTATTCAAACTTGTCAAGGTCTGGAAGAAGACCGAAACCATCACTCTCAGATGAGAGGAATTTGGTTTGGATGTTCAGGAACAACCCAGGAACCACCAAGGCTGATGCCTACTATGAACTGGAAACTGCTGGAACTTCAGGATAACACCTTCAAGCCCGACTGAAATTTGCAGCTGCCCACATAGACGAGTCAAATACCTTCTAGTCAGAAGAAACAGAGATTGAGACCACAATGATAAGAAGTATGTTTGGAGGAGTAAACTTGGAGCTAAGAACACTGTACCATCTCTCAAGCATGGTGGTGGTAGTATCATGCTGTGGAGCTGTTTTCCACCTGTGGTACTGGTTCATTGCTCAAAGTGAATGAAATAATGAAGAAGGAGGACTACCTCTAAGTTCTTCAACTTAACCTCAAATCAGCAGCTAGACAGATGAAACTTGGACAAAACAGGATGTCTCAACAGGACAATTACACCAAACTGAGATCAAAACTGGTTTTGAAATGGATAAAGTGGGCTAGCATTAAGCTTGCCTTCCCCATCCCCCAAACTAAAACCTGTTAGAAAAAGTTGTGGACAATATTTAAAGGCTGGATCAGTGCCAAGAAACCAACCTCAATTTCAATGAACTCTACCAATTTTGCCCAAAAGCGTTGTTAAATATTCACCCAGTATTATGCCAGAAGCTTGCTGGTTACTGCCAAGAGTGTCTGGTCAAAGTGCAACATGGGGGCATTTAACCAAATAATAATGGGGATGAAAGTATATATTTGAGTCTGTATTTATACTTTTGACCTAATTTGGATCAAAGAAAATCCACATAAAATTCAAACTTGTGTGCTCACTTTTTATTTTTAAAGTTATTAAAGAATGTCTGCTGTACAGCTGTTAAGCAATGTGGTTGAAAAATTTGGGTGCACTTAAGTTTTGTGCTGGTGCGCCTAAGAAAAAAAGGCGCACCAGTGCAACCGTGGCAAAAAGTTAGTCCAGAGCCCTGTACAGTCATTCGACATTCATGCCAATGATGAGTGCATGTAAACTTTTGACCACAACTTTGTCTTTTTGCATATGTGTGTGTTTGTGTTGTCAGGAGTCTCAGGAGCTGTTTGCATGTCAGCAGAAACTTCAGAAAGTTCTCAAAGAGCTTGAAGAAACTCAGGGTCACTGTGAGGGTCTGAGCAGAGAGCTGGATGCCTCCAAGCTGCAGACCAAAGAGACGGTATCGTCAAAACACTGTTTGTTTCTTGATCATATTAGATCCATTAGCTTTGCCTGCATGTCCCTGTGTAAGGTAATAGTTGGTGGGGGTGTTCAAACTGTCACTTAGTGAGACCTGAGAGCAGCTCGCTGGTCTGCCACTGAGCAATCTTGATGCTCATGCTCAGTGTGTTCACTGCTATCAGCAGGAAGCATCAGTGACATTCATTAAGTAATTAATGACATTACAGGATTTCTCCTGGTGCAGAATCGGCCTTTAGGGAATGAAGCATGATTGGTTTGGATTAAACAACAGGGGTCTTAAGGCCTCCTGCCTTAACTTCTGTTAAAATCAATATACCATACTTAACAGAGGTCTACTTGTTTTCCTCTTCTTTCTTGCTATTTATAAAGTATGCTGGAGTTCATGAGTGACTGAATTAAAGGCCACTGATTTTCCTTTGGTGGCAGAACAAATTATATCTATGCAGGAAAAACCCTCTTCTTCATGTTGTACATCGGTTTCTATCATTAATTTGGCTGTGGTGTGTGTGCAGGAGGCCCAGCTGTGTGCCGTAGAGGAGGAGCTGACTCTGAAGGAGGCGCGCTGGCTGCAGTCGGAGGCCAGGCTTCAGGGCATGGTCACCGGCTTAGAGCAGGAGCTGGAGCTGGAGAGGGAGCAGCATAGCAAAGAGGTACTGTTGTCTCAAGACTGGTGACAGACTGCTCTGTTAACAGTAAACTAACTGTAGACTGTTCTAATGGGAAACCTCAACGTTGTGTGCCGTGTAGAGTTTGCCTTAGATCTGCTGATTTTAATTTAACTCAGGGTCCACAACACTTGATGGTGCACCTGATGTGTTTGCACCAAAGATAAAAAAAACTAATAACTTAAATAATAAATCTTGAATTCCATGAAATGTACTTAATTTAATTTATGTGACACAAAGCCCAATCTATTATTTTGGCCTCTAAAATAATCTGTGTGACATTTGGATTTTATCTACCTCTTCAGTTTTCCAGAGAGTTGAGAAGTAAATTTCAGACACTTATTGTGGATTTATCCTAATAGAGCCCAAACTTCTTGGTCAGCACTATTTCTGTCAGCTTCCTGTCCGTGAGTCAGTATGTGTTTAAGCCTTTGTGGTTTTTCATGTTCTGTAGTCCTAAATATTGTTCCTGTTTCAGTCTGATTTGTTTTCCTCTTTTTTATTTATATTTGACTTTTACACATCAGTGACGCCATATGATTTCCTTATTTTATAGTATCTTTTCTCATGTTACTTCATCTCTGTTACGCATAGCTGAGAACATGTTGGTTTTGCTTCTTTGTCTTTTTGCAACGTTTAGTGTGAGTTTATTAGAACACATCAAAACCACATCATGAAGCAGTCAAACAATAATGCTCATATTTATATTTCATATATCAGGTTCCATTTAACTAATTTATTTTAAACTTTCTGTCATTGGGGGGAAAAAAGCAGCACTTTTCTCACGCGTCTGTTTTCACTCTGTTCCCAGCTGGAGTCTCTTCAGGAGACTCGAGGCCAGCTCCTCAAAGTCTCGGAGCAGATCTCCTCCACAATGCGCTCCTCTCAGGAACAGCTCACTGTTAAACTTCAGCAGAGCCAGACCCAGCTCGAAGAAGTCAGCGTCCGCTTTGATCAGACCAAAGCCCAGCTGGACCAAACTAAGACGGAGCTTGAGCACGCCTGGAAGCGAGCTACTCACCTCCAATCACAGTTAGACCAGAGCCAGACACAGCACCTTCAGAGCCAGACTCAGCTGGAACAGAGCAGGACTCTTTACGAGCAAACTAGAGCCCAGAACAGTCGTCTGCAGGCACAGCTGGAGCATCTCACTGCTGTGCTAAATCAAACCCGAGTCGAGGCTGCCCAGCTCCAGAGTCAGCTCCATGCCTCCGAGAAGTCCGTGGAGACCTCCAGTGATTCCCTCCTCATCAAGGTAGAGCTTTCTTTAGTCAGCATAATGAAAGTTGCATGTTGTAAGTTCTTTATGATAGTTTGTTTTTTAAGCTAATGTTCCCCTGTTCTGGCAGGAGTCTGAGGTGGCTCGTCTCCAGGCCAGGATCTCCAGTTTGGGACGAGCTGCAGACCGACAACATCTGTACAATCACAGCACCTCTCTTTCTTCTCTGCACAAAGTCACAGACTCTCCCCAGCTCTGCCTCTCTGCTCCTTCCCCTGCATCCTCCCCCAAAAAGCTTCAGACGACTATCAGCTCTCCTCCTCATGCCCATTCCACACACCTAAGCTCCCCAACACATGCGCAGATGTGTTTATCACCCTCTGCTCGCTCAAACCTTAAACCCACCTCGGCTCTTCATCTCTCGGAGAGCCGACAAACGTGTGACTGGCTGCAGAGCAGCAGTATTGACTCCTCCTTGGACCTCCCTGAGAGCGTAAAAGCCACACTGAGAGAGGCTTTGAGTAAGCAACCATGGGAGTCTTTGTCACACTCAATTTCCTCTTTACCAGACACAGTGGACCACAGCTGGCAGGGCCTCAGTGCCTCAGATGCCACAGTAATCTCTGATAACTCCTTCAACCCGCTTACTTACATGGTGGACAGAGAAAGTGACAGAAATCCAGACGTGGAAGGCATCGTGATGGAGAGGGATGAAGGCAAGCTGCTCAGTGATTCGAGGAGGGAGTCTGTGAGCACTCTGGTGGGTCAGGAGGAACAGGCTGATATGAGTTCACTGACAGGCATGCTGAAGTTTGTCAATCAGACACTGGCCATGCAGGAAGATCCTTCTTTATGGAGATCCATAAATCTACCACATACATGACACCGCCTCAGGTTAAAACACTCATTTAACGGTGAGTTAGTTGGTCATTTACACTCACCAACATGCACAGTTCCTGCAAAATTTCACTTCTTTTTTTGCATCATTTGCTCTGTTCTGCTCGATGGGTTCGAGGGGTGGTGCGGGCAGCAAAAACAAACGGCCTCCCAGCTGTCGTCACATTTAAATTTAAATGTCACTGAGTCCTGATTGGTTCACATCACACTTTTTACCAAGCGACCAAAGACCACTGAAAAGCCGTGATGAAATGAAACCTGTGTCCCTGAATTATCTGCTCTGTTACAGGAAATTAAATTTTATTCAGGACAACATCACTATTACTAACAGGTCATCAAAGGTCATGAAACATAGACACTGAAGGAGGCTTTATAGAGAGAAGGTGCTAATGATGGATGTTAATTTTTGTTTTTAGAGGGACGTCAGAGAGGAGGAGAGTCGTTTTGCATTTCTGTTGTTTAAATAGGTTTCTGCATTCATCAACATTATTATTAAGATGACCACTACTATAGCAGACTGTGATGTTTTATTCCAAATTGTAGCATTCTTGTTTCATGTACTTTTTTATTATAACCAATATTTATGTGTTCTTAAATAAGCTAATTTAATTAAAGAGTTTTATATAAAACACTTTGTGATTCTCAGTTATTCTTCTGAGAGCTGGTTTTGTTTGCTTATTCCCATGTAGTTGGTGACTGTGGGGTCATGTTACCAGAGCAACTGCTTGTTTTGTGTCCAGAAGAGAACAATTTCTGGCTCAGACTGATTTGAGCGGGGGTGGGGCTCAAGCTGGTTAAACTGCCTTTTGCACTTCTGTGGTTACGTAACACAAACTGGAGCAACGATCAGCCTTCATTGAGTTTTGGGATCAGCTTTTACCAATTTACAATCAAAATCGCTGAATTCAGGTATATAAAATTCAGCCCCCATGCATGCTGACTCCTACAAACATTTGTGGGACACTCTCAGGAGCTCAGTTAATTACAGCGTGGTACCATGATAGGATGCCACCTGTGCAACAAGTGCAGTCATGAAATTTCCCCATACTAGATATTCCACAGTCAGCTGTTAATGATATTATAACAAAGTGAAAGTCACTGGGAATGACAGCTACCCAGCCTCAAATTGGTAGTCCAAGTGAAATCACAGAACAGGGCCAGCACAGAGGTCACCATCTTTCACTAATTAATCGCTACAGACCTCGAAAGCACAAGAACAGAGTGTCGTGAGCTTCGTGGAATGAGTTTCGATGGTCGAGAAGCTTCATCTACGCCTTACATCGCCGAGCACAATGCAAAGTGTTGCAGAGGTGTAAAGCACGCTGTCACTGGACTCCAGAGCAGTGGAGACGTGCTCTGTGAAGTGATGAATTAACTCATCTGATGGATGAGTCCGGGTTTGTCGGTTACCAGGGAAACGGTCCTTGTCAGGCTGCATTGTGCCAAGTGTAAAGTTTGGTGGAGGGGGGATTATAGTGTAGGGATGTTTTTCAGGAGTTGGGGTCAGGCCCTTAGTTCCAGTTGAAGGAACTGGTTCAGCATACCAAGACATTTTGGACATTTTCATGTTCCCAACGCTTCCCAGGGGAGTTCAAACTATTATAGTTGCAAAGATTGAGCTGACGTCATATTAAACCCTATGGATTATGGCATGTCAAATTCATACACATGTGAAAGCAGACAAGTGAATATTTTTGGTAATAATTTGTGTATGATATTTTGAACATTTGTTAGAAAATGTGTATAGATGTGAGAAAATAACAGTTTTGTTTGAAAGCTTTAAAGAACACCACGCTGTATGAAGAACACTTTCTTGGGGCCAACTGCAGATTTTGTGCAATTTTGCATCAACGCAATACAACTCCAAAGAAAATTGTATTTAAAAAACAAAACAAAACTGAATGTAATGATTTACAAATCTTGTTAACCCATATTTTATTCATAACAAAACTATATCAATAGCACTGAGACATGTTAATGTTTCATGAAAAATACTCGCTCATTTTGAATTTGGTTGCAGCACCACATCTTTAAAGCAAGTTGATACAGCTCAACAAAAGACTGGAAAAGTAAGTAGTAGGAGACAACGTTCAGATCAGGCATGCCGTTCCTCCCAACCACGCCCCTCCACGACCAGTGTTTAAGACTGCCAGGTGGAGCACCCTCCAGCACCCCATGCTGTGACTCCAAGAAGGCTGGGCACTCTGAACTGTCGTTTATGTGAATGTGATTTGCATTGAAAACATAAATAAAAGCATAAACTCAAAATGGGTGCTACAGAAAGCATGAAGAATAATAAGTATGATAAGTAACCATAAGCATGAGAAATTCAGAATCTAAATCAGTGGAGCACACACCTAGTGTTCATTAAACATAACACACAGCAACAAACACTCCCAGAAAATAATTGACAACCCAGTTTCTAAGAATCACTTGTGAATGCAGATTTCCATGAATGCAACCGTCAAACAATGCGACAGTGCAGGCAGAAAATTAAACCGTAATGCAGAAACAGTGTGTGGAAAAAGTAAGCACGCGCTTACTGCTTCTACAGGAATTAAGAGGACAAGTAGCAGCTAGGTGCTGCTAATCCAATGCACTTGATTAACGTTATACAGCAACGTTATATGTTAAAGTACAGTTAGAAAAAGACTGAACAAAAATGGCTTGTTTGGAAGATTTGCCAGAAGAAAGTCTCTTTTCTCTAAAAGTAACCTCTCAGCACAGCTCAGGTTTGCAGAGTTGCATCTGAACAAACTACAAGACTTGTGGAACGAGGCCCTCTGGAGAGTAGACCAAACTGGAGACATCCATAATGCACAGCTCCATTTTTGGAGTAAACCGAACACAGCATATCAGCACAAACACCCCATACCAACTGTGATGCACGGCGGTGGAGGGGTGATGATTCAGGCTTTGTTTTGCAGCCACGGGACCTGAGCAACTTACAGTTATTGACCATTAGCTCCTCTGTATATCAAAGTATACTAACAGTCTGACAGCTAAAGCTTGACTAAAAGTGTTTCATGCAACAGAAGGTTTGTGGGAGTACCTTAAAAAACCTTTGCATAAATAGATGGCCACAAACCTCAATGAGCTTTAGCAACGCTATAAAGAAGTGCGGAAGTTCCTGAACAATGATGTGAGAGACAAATGAAGTCATACAGAAAACAAGCACTTAGTTGCTTAACTTTGCAGACGCTGTTTCCTCATTTCGGCTCAATTTGTATTAAGAAAAATAATTCTGCTATGTCCCAATACATAAAAAACTGAAACTGAATGAAGGTGCACTTTTGTTTTGCACTTATCTAGTAAGTCACTGCACTCTACACAGAATTAGTTCCACATACAGCCTCTCTTAAGATCATGTCCCATATTTTCTTTGTATAAATTAATGTTTATTTATAAATTTGAGAGATGCTGGTAGCAGAGCAACCCTAATGGTTTCTTCACTCAATGCGTTTGTGTTGATGGGAAAGCAAATATTTCCAGCATGTCAAACAATCTCTTTGTGTTAAACACGACATTTCTTAGACAGATACCAGGAAAGCAAAATAATAGTCATATATTTCAGCCCAGTCTCGATGAGGTGTGCTCACTTGTTTCAGGTCATAAAAAAGTGTTTGCTATGTGGCAGGAGGACAGTCTGGTTTAATGACCACGGATGATTTCCGCCCTACATATGAGGCGTCGATGGACGCTGTGTATGTTTACTCTTCCTCACCACTGGCCAAGCTGTTTATCAGAGGCTTTCTCTTTGTGAGGGTATTGTGTGAGGTGTGTGTGTGTGTGTGTTTCTACTAGAGACAAAGACTACAACCATCTGATCAAACCAAGCTGCCTGTTCTCATGTAACAACAGGACTCAGAGATTCTGAATATAAGCTGGTGGATAATTTGAAGCTCAGCCTTTCTCAGCTGTATATATTTCAGAAGCTCCAGCCTTTCTGTTCTCTTTTTTTTTGTTGAGCTCTTCTTAAGAACTCTGTTAGTCTAGAGGATGTGGTTCAGACTGGGGTCTGTTGCGTGCTATAAAGTCGAGCACTAGTTCCCTTGTGGAACTTTCTAAAACTGCTAAGTAGAAGTACATGCCAATTATGTCTTGCTCCCATTACATAGATGAATATGTATGATTAATAAGAAAAGAAATCACACTTTTGTATGGAAATAGCTGGTGAGATTTCAAATGAATGACAACTACTTAAAGCACATTCTTGCTGACCTGATCTCTAATATTAAGGAACACAAGAAGCTGGGAAAATACCAAGGGTTGAGAGAGGAGATGGAGAATTTAATGAGCATGAATACAGAACCCAAATTAGTTTGCTGCTGTTGGTACACACCCAGTGCCCACAGCTACAAACACTCCCACAAAATAACTGACAGCCCAATTTCTAAGAATCAGAGCTCGAACTCTGCAAACCAAACTTGTTACTGCAGATTTCCACAAAGGCAACCATCCGATGACAATGCAAACAGATTTCCCACGGGTGTACACAGGCTTACCATTTTCTCTCCTGACTATACTGTGTTCCATCAGTGAAGGCTGCCCTACACTTACAGCCATAATATTTTCAGTGTTTTACCTCCTGGCTTCATGTATAATGCATTTACATGATATGGTGCTCAGTAAGCGTGAGCAGATATGGGGAGATTGCTGATGCCTCCATCTTCAAAGTTATAGAGTAGTTTCTTGTTAGCAATTGAATGTTTTTACATTACTTTTACTAGTGTACTAACAGTATTGTGCATTTCTTGACAAGTGGAAGGCCAAGAAGAAGATGGAGCATTAAAAAAGTCTACCAAAGAACTGACACAGGACCTGAGAAAGGCATCTGGCGCTTCAATTAATCCGTCTACTGTTCACTGAAGCCTCGTCAGAAATAGTCTCAGTGGAAGGGTGGCTATCAAGAAGCCATTCTTAAGGAAGAAAAATGGGGAAAAGGATGAGGTTTGACAAATAACACAAGAACTGGACTAAACCTGTGGCATCAGGTTTAGTCCAAATCGGACATTTTTGGTTTAAATCATTGTCAATATGTTTGCACGTAGGGGAGAGCTATATCAGTGTCTGCAGCCATCTGTAAAACATGGCGGAGGCTGTTTAATGGATAGGCGCTGCATTTCAAACTGTGGTGTTGGAGATCTTGTCAAAATTGATGCAATTCTGAACACAGAAATGTGCAGATTTTGACCCACCATCTGGAAAACCTCAAACACTCTTCCAATCAAGTAAAAGCAAATCTGGATAAATAATACATATTGGAACAGCATCAGTCATGGATTGACCTCCCTAGAGCCCGGACCTCAACATTACTGAAGCAGTGTGGGATCATCTTGACAGAGAACAGAACAAAAGGCAGCCAACATCCAAAGAAGAGCTTCAAGAAGCCTGGAGAACTCTTCCTGAAGACTTCTTAAAGAAATTAAGCTGACTAAGAGAGTTCAGGCTGTGCTGAAGAATAAAGATGATCTTTCAAGCTTGTTATAATTGTACAAACTCTTTTTTTCTTTTATAAACTGTGTTTCCATGAATGTTTGCACATGTTTTAATAGATTTATGCATCTATTTTTCTAGGAAAATATAAAAACAACAACTATACTTTTGCACAGTATAGTGCCTGACTGAGTTTGCACAAACAGTCATAAGAAAACCTTTGCAACGCTAGAGACCTGTATGCCAGGGTTAACCACAGAGATTTGCACGAACACAGGCTGTCTGTTTGGCACACGAGTTTAACCACAGAAGGCAAGACACTGGTTAACAGGGTTTATCAGGTAGAACACACTGAACTGTGCACTGCAGACTACAATAAAGTAATAATCCTGTTGTTTAGAAATACTAGATCCTTGTTTGCTCGTTGTCACATCAGGATGTTGGCTCTGTGGGTTGTTCTGCTTTTATCGGGCACTGAAGGTGAAGCAGAGCTGCAGGCTAACAAGATTAATAAGAAAATAAGGTTTGAGTTCCTGTTCCTGTTCTATCTGCTCAGACCACATTTCAGCTGTGTTCTCATGGACCTCACGTGTAGCAGTGCTTTGTCACCAGGTGGGGGATTGTCATGTGACTACATATGGAGGAAAAACAACTATTTGTGGTTGACGCTGCTGAAAGGTTATTGTCATCTCCTTTGACAGCCCTCCACAGTCACCGAGCTGCAATTTACTGGCTTCTCCCTCATTCAGCTAAACCTTTACACAGAAGGAGTGGTACTAGAGAGGTTTCCTAGTTACTTATTTATGACAATTCAGGTTTTCAGACATTTGGCTCTGTGCCTGTAGCAGCTTTGGTTTGGCCGACGCACACTGTTGACTATTTAGTTCCTGCTATGTCAGAAGCAACTCAAATGTGTTGGCAGAGGGAAAACTAAGAACCAGTAAGAAGAAGGTGGGGCATTGAAAGTTATAAATAAATACAGTGTGGAAACTGGTTTTGAAAAACATTAGGCATGATTTTCCAGGTTTTGCACAGTCTCTGAGGCTGTTTACACATGAACCTTCCTGTGTCCAACGAGTGTCAGGATAACAATCTGTCATGGTTCTGGGTTTTTGTAGAGTATTAGGTTTTTTATGATTTCATTACTTTTGGTTCTTTTTGATTTCATTTTTTTTTATTACTTGTTGTGTTTCTAGTTTCCCTCTGTCTTTCACATTTTGTTCAAGAGTTTTTACAAAAATTTTATTAACTTTATTAATACCTCGCCATTTTTAGAGACTCAAAATGCATTAGACAAAGTAAAAAAGTCTTAAATGTGAGGATTGTTTTTAAGTACTTAATGAAAAATCCTTCATAGTCAGTGACTGCCTGAAATCTAGCCATGGACATCACCAAATGCTGTGTTTCCTCCTCTTGAGATGTTCTGTTAGGCCTTTACTTCAGGCATCTTTAGCTGCTGCAGGCTCTGCTGGGTTCAAGAACAGCCTGATTCTTTGCACTGAGAGACTTGGGTTACTTTGCAGCATGATTTGGGTCCTTATCCATTTGCACTATGATGTGATATCTGATCAGTTTTGCAGCATTTTGTCTAAATCTGAGCAGAAAGTATAGCCCCGTACATTTCACACACCGTCCTGCTACTTGTACCAGCAGTCGCATAATCAATAGTCACTGATGATCGTATTTCACCGGTGGCCATACATACATGTGCCAAGACTCTGCTGCCACCATGTCTGACAGATAATGTGACAGACTTCAGATTATAAGATGTTTGTCCTTCTTCATACCTTTCTCTTCCCATCATTCCCATCGTTTACCTTGGTTTCGTCTAAATTCAAATTGATTTTAAACTTAGATGTTAGCTGTTGTGAAGGTGTTTTTCTTAGTCCACATTTCAATCACATCTTGATTGTCTGATGTGCCTCTGTTCAGAGACAAAATTGCAAAACAAGCAAGCAAGCAAGCAAGCAAACAAACAAACAAACAAACAAACAAACAAACAAACAAACAAACAGTGCTTTTGTCAAACAAATTATGGAGCTAACTGTATTTCAACTGTATTTCCAGATTTGTGTCACCTTTTGCATTTTGAAGTTTTTGCATCAGTCAGTTCTTGGTCTTTTGGTCTGCCTCTGTGTCTTGCATTTGGGTCGAATAAAATCCACCTACTACCATGTTATCTTTTATTTGATTAATAGATACATACATAAAAGCCCATAAATGATTTTACAGCCATGTCACTGTATTTCTTGACTGGATGCACAGACTAAACCGATTGGTTCTTACAATCTGCTTACAGTGTTTACACTAAGCCTGGGTTACTTAGCAGCTCCGCAGCTGCAAAGTGATGGCTGCCAAATGTTTGCAAGTATTGCTGCACACATGAAAGATGTGCTCAGTCTGATAGTGATCTCATGTGAGTCACCATTGGTTGGGTCTGAAGACTGACACAAATCAGCAACTGCTATTTCCTACTGTTGTTACTAGTTCTTGTGCATCAGTTCTGACTCTGTTAAAGTGCCCATTAAGAGTCTGACAGTGCTGTAAGAATCAATCCATATTGCTTAAGTAGGCTACTCTTTTCACATGTTGACTCAGTAAATGCTAGGGTGTTGTTTCATCCTATCTAATCTCAAAAAATGAATGTGTATCTCTTAAAACAGAACCATTCTTTGGGTTAAATGTTTTTTTTTTGTACATGTAGTCTTTTCAGGCACTAGACTGTAACAGACGAACAAGCCTCCGATGATGAGAGTATAATCCGTTTTGCGGTGGTTGCATTGTCACCGAGGATGTGCATCAGCCAGCTCTCGGTGTGTGGCACAATGAGCCACAGGCAGCATTTCAGCTGACACTTCACGCCCTGCTTAATGATAAGACCACCGAGTCTGGCACCAGTGAGGTCCCCCTGTCTGATCAGATAAACGTGTGGTGAAGTGGTGAAGCAGATTTCTCACTTATAAACAAATTAATCTAAAAAAATAAAAAAGGAAACAACTAAACCCACAGGAAAGAAAGTTACAAATTCACTGGCACAGATGTTTCCTCTTTTCACCTCTTCATTCAGCTGCATCAGTTAAATCGAGTTATTGTAGGTTTGCACAGACACTTAGAGAAACGTCAGCTGAGGAACAGCTACACCACGAACTGTGCACACAATTTTAGACAGTTTTGCATACTTGATAAAATATCCAGTTAGCCATGTTTACCACTCCAACCCGCTTCCTTCTGTCTTTGGCTTGTAAAACAAACCGAAGCTTTAATCAGCTGTTACCAGGTTGTTTTCTCATGTAGTTGCTGCAACAATCTGATCAAGCATTAGTCAGCTGCTGTAAGTTTGATACAGAGAGGAAGCACGATCTTTCATCTGTCCAGAGTTCTCAAGAAGCCTTTGTAATTTCACACGGCATTCTCAACTTGTGAGCCTTGTGTAAAGAAGAACAAAAAGCAAAACGTGATTACACTGAAATATTCTGCATGATATTATGTGAAACTTTCTAATGTATACACATTTGCAAGATGCACTTTTTAAAAGCTTTTTATCTGTGTATAACATTCTTGAAGAATCTCAAAGCAAATTCACCCAAAGGTCAGACTGTAAAATGTTCAGAGAAACTGGGACAAACCCGAGACTCTACAGGCCTCAATTAGCATTTAAAATGTTTATGACAGTTCAGTTAGAAAAAAACTGAACAAGTATGGCTTGGTTGGAAGGGTTGGCAGGAGAAGGACTGCTCTCTTTAAAAGAATATGCCAGCACTGCTCAGGTTTGCAAAGCTGCATCTGAACAAACCACAAAGCTTTGCACCAACGTCCACTGATGGAGAAGACCATGCACCATGTTTGGAGAAAACCAATCACAGCATATCAGCACAAACACCTCATACCAACTGTCAAGCACGGTGGTGGAGGAGTAATAATTTTGGCTTGTTATCCAGCAACATGACCTGGGCACCCAGCAGTTATTGAGTTGATGATGAACTCTGTATACCAAAGTATTCTAGAGTCAAATGTGAGGCCATCTGTCTGATAGCTAAAGCTTGCCCCAAATTGTGTCATGAAAGAGTGCAATGATCCCAAGCACAGCAGCAAATCTACAACAGGATGGCAGAAAAAGAAAGGAATCAAAGTGTTGCAATGGTCCAGTCAAAGTCCAGACATCAACCTGATTGAAACACTGTGGTGGGACCTTAAGACCTTTTTGTTAAACAAATAACAACAAATATGCAACACATTGTTGTTCATCTGACATTATCTTTAAAGAATTTCAGAAGGTGTGGACCAGGTGAGTTTTTAATTGGTGTCATTAGAACTCAAAGGGGTACTTTCTGTTTCGCTGCGCCTGTTGTAAAAGAAGAAGTACAGCAGGTAGATGCTGGGTGTGACTTGTGCAAGCATGCCTTCAAACGTGAGTGGTATTTTCATGTGTGCAAATGGTGAGATGCCCCGTGGGTTTTGTGCACCATGGTAACAAAGCCAAAAGTTGTTTTACATAATGTGTTTATCTTGAAGCTAATGAGACCGAATGAATGTTCTGGATGCTCTCGTTTAGAGGTATGTGTGGTGTCCTGTATCTGCAAGGGCTGGCTGGTTTATTCAAGCAAGGGGGAAGTTGAAGTGTCACTAACATCTGTATTTCAAATCAACACACAGTTGTCTTTTGAATATAGCCGTTGACGCTGTTTCCCAACTCACAGTATCTGATTTCCTATGATACCTCTGCATTATAGGATTTTAAAGGCAGACACATTTCCCTGCTCTTGTTTTTCCTAGTCACACCGATCTCAAGCCAAACCTAAAGTCACGCATTCTGGTGCTACTTCTAAGAAGCCACTGCATGCTGAACTTTGTCCCTCCCTACATGAAAGCTTTATAATCTGCGCTGTGCAGTCCACGGTCGTGTTGGCACAGCACTGTAAAGGCAGACTTTCTTCCTGAATCAAGCCTCTCTTCTCAGAAAGCTTCTCTCCGCCTGAGAAGTATTCATGCTGGACACTCCCCCAGCACCACTCCTCCTCCCCTTTCTCCTCCTCCGTCTCGTCACCTACAGCACATCAAAACCAGAGAGTGTCCATAATCGCCTCACTGCCGCATCTACGATCTCCATCGACTCGTCTGCGCATCTCTCTCTCTCTCCTGTGTGATTCATCCTTCAAACAAACTGTGAGTTTCCCCCTTTTTTTCCTCTCCCCCCCCCACCCCAGTCTACGTGGGTGCACACGCTGTGGCATTTCTGCACTTTTAATTCTTGCATAATTTCTTTAGATCAAAGGTGAACAGCTCGCGATCTTAGCTGATAATCGCTGACTTTTCGCTCTCATGTAGCCAGGCAGGATTGGGACGTTTAAAGCGAGTGAAATTCCAGATGTGGAAAGTTTCCAGCTGTTGTTGTTTTTTCCCCCTCTTCTTTTTCTTCCTCTTCCTGAGTCACAGCAGCCAGCGAAAGGGGCGAAAAGGAAGGAGAGAACGCGTTAGAGTTCGTGATATTCGATATTCTTTCATATTGCTGCTGATCGTTATCGTTCGATTGAAATATAATTGAAATGGAAGCTTTAATTGGAACATAGACAGTGGTTGTTAAGAAGTTATGCAATAGACAAAAAAGAGGAAGAAGCAGTACAGACTTCATTCTTAACACAAATGCACTTTTTTAAAAATGTAAATATATCAGAGGTCTGCAGCAGACAAGCACAGCTGGTGGAAGATGCTCTTCCCAGCATATGACCCCCACCCCACCACACAGAGATGCAACATTGTGCTCATTACTGTGTTACATTAGCGTTAATATCAGTGCATCTGTTTTCAATTCATGCACTTTATGGGGTCTGGAGGTTTTGTCCGTGATGCAGCACTTATTGATCAGCCTCTTACAGGAAGTCCACTCAATTTCTTTCCTTCTTCACTGAAAGCTGAGCTGCAGGCCGCTCGTTTAAGACACAGCACTGCAAACATCGCAGTAACAATAAGTGGTGATCATGATGCTGATTCCTTGGATTGTGTTTGTTTGGTATGATTTAAACTCTCAGTAACATTAAATATTTCAGCCTGCGTGATGAGCACTGTGGTTATCAGATGAAGGGGATGTAAATTAAATGCAGGTTTATGGTTTTACAGCAGTGGAAGTGGACGTGGTCAGAGCTGCGTAGTTAGAGAAGTCTTAGTCTGAGAGTACAGCTATAATCCTGCAGCCACACTTGTAATCAGGCTCTTCTGTAATCTGGACAAACTAGCAATCTGTACCGTATAATCTCTCAATTTCTTTGGAGCAAACGTTCAACCTTATCACAATATTCATTTATTTAAGAAGAACCTCCTGTGAGTTCCTGGACTCAGTGCTTCAGCTTTCTCACTGTGTTTTGTAGCAGTCCAGACGTTATGTGATGTTATAGAGTCACTCCAGTATCAGCCATAAAAAATATGATAGGAGTTTATGAAGCAAGCAATACAGGTCACGCAGCACTGTCAGCCTGGAATGTGGTATTGTTTATTTTAGTGGAGATATGATTTTCTGATTAAATGTGTGCTGATAATGGTACAAAGTTCCTGCATCAGTCATTTCTGAAAAAACGTAACTTTTTCTCAGACTCTGGTGTCACAATATGCTGCATATATTATGACTTTTTAGAAACAACAAAGGGTTTCTCAGATCATTTAGGGTTTTTTTCAATGAGTTTTTGCAAAATAAATAAATAAAATATGATACTAAGCAGAGAGTCATTGATGTACGGTTCATGGCTAATATGATTATTGAAAGTTGGTTGACAGACGTCGAGCAGCAGTGCGTGATATAGTTAAAGAACCTGTCTTTCTAGTTCAGTGTTTACAGTGAGTGTCCAAATATGGAAGTGGCTTAGAGGAGAGATAGAATGTACATTTATAAACTGCCGTGGTTAGCCTCCCTACCACCACCCCCTTCCTCCATTGGTGTTAAGACACAATCTAGCGTTTGTTGTTCAGGAAGCACATCATAAATTTGGTTGCACAAAATAACTTTTGCATTGTGTTTGTGAGCGCTCTCAGCAGCGTCTGCTGTTTCTGTCATTCTCAGAATGCTTTCTGTTTCCAGGAGTTCAACTGCAGCCACATTTTGCATGGCAAAAACATTAAAATTATTTTCTGTGTCTCTACCTGGCTTCCTTTAACTTCAAGACTATTTACTTCCTCTTTTTCTTTTTTTCTTTTTTAATCTTCATCGTGTCTCAGAGCATCATGGTTAGCCATAAGGAGTTTGAAACTGCAGGGAAGAAGCCAGGGCTGCAGGTGTGGCGTATCGAGAGCATGGACCTCAAGCCGGTTCCCAAAGCCCTGCACGGCTCCTTTTACACCGGAGATGCCTACCTGCTGCTCTTCACCACCTCAGCCCCATCATACAACATTCACATGTGGTTGGGTAAGACATGGATGCTGCAAACTGCAGTATTGCACTTTACTGAGGCTTCTGCTTAGTTTTGTTTGATTGCACCAAAGCAAATCTGTTTTCATTCCAGTTTCATGATAAAGTATGATGTTTGGCATTTTCCTCGGCTACAAACTTAAGTGATATATTCAGAGTTTTAAAAAGTCACTTCCTCTAGAGCTGCTGCGTTTCCCTGCAATTTGTAGTACTTAAACTCACAAACAGACAGGTGTAGCTTTGGGTTTAATGAGAGCAGATACCCTTGCTTCATCGTGAGCTTGCACCACAATAGCCTGGTTTTGGAAACTGCTTTGGGTTTTTAGATCTTAGACCTGAAACATCCTCCCTTGTGTGAGGAGCTTAAAGTAACAGGAGTTTGTGAAATTCCTCTTGCCTGCACAGTTCCCTTTTTGTGGCTTAGAATTAAATTATGAGTGAACAGAACGCTCAGTGATGTGCAACTTTAACCACCCTGAACAATGCAGCGAAGGAAAAGCCTATACTCCACCCCAAACGTTTTCTTTTTTCCTTTTGGTTGCATAACAAAAACAGACACATAAAACAAACTGCTGGATGACTCACATCTGGAATGCCCCTGCAGATCATTAGAGACGAGTACTAGTTTTTTGCAGGTTTGCGTAGTTCCCTGCCAGTCTGCATCCAATGCCATCCAACCATCTGCAACACATTACAGTCTTTATAACACTGGGACACAATTAATCCTTCCGTCTGGGATCAATGTTAGTCAGATAAAACTTGTGGAATAGTTTTATCCATGTTGTGTGCCATCTGACAGTAATAACAGGATACAGAGAGGCTCTGCTGCTCATGTGGTTTATGCAATTATAACCATGACTCCAGTCCTGACTCAGAGGGCGCATAAGGTTACTGCTTGCACTAAAGCGCTGCAGATTTCTCTGTAAGAAGCTTGAGTTTTGAGCGTGAATACGAAGCAGTTGCAGGACTGTTTCTAGAACTAGCCGGTTACAAACGTCTATTTTCTGCAGGGGATGAGTGTTCACAGGATGAGAGTGGAGCGACAGCGATCTTTGCCTCACAGCTGGATGACTTCCTGGGTGGTGGCCCGGTGCAGTACAGGGAGGTGCAGAACTACGAGTCCAACACTTTCCTGGGTTACTTCAAGTCAGGCATCAAGTACCAGGTGAGCTTTATGGAAGTTGGGATCTTCATGCAAACTACAGGCGACTCTGACAATCTGTGACTGAACAAAGCAATAAAAAAGATTTTTGCCAACCAGTCATAAGATACACATTTTGCTCTAACAACTGACAAATGACGAAAACTGGGGTGAGGTGGGTTGCCAAGGGGGGTCACTGACTGGTCACCGCCAGCCACCGCCAGAAAAATTGAGCAACCACTCGTCAGCTCGGTGGGGAATACACATTTTTCCCCCAAGGCCGGTGGTTTTAAGGGGCTGTGACTGGAGCATTATTTGGCTTCCCCTGTATTATTTATTATTATGTCGCACGTGCAAAATGGCAGACAAGTTAACGTCACACCAGGTTTCATTTTGACATGTCTCTGAAGAAACTTTGATAAGAAAAACAAGCATTATTTTGACCTGAAAATCATGCAAAGCTACACTAGCAGAGTCCAAAAAGTGAAGCTGGTAATGAGCAAGTAAATGACAGGTTCCAGTCAGCTATTAAAAGGCTATTGATAGGAGAAGAGGAACCGCTGGTTTAAATTAGTAACTAAATAAGGGACATTTCTGTAAGGATTTCTTTTTTTTCTGCTCCCAGTCCGCTATTAAATAACAGAACCATAAAAATATATAAATCCTGTAAACAGTGAGCGGTGTGATGACTAATGTTTTAAACATCGAACAGTGATCTGCTGCAGAACTCTGTTTGACTGAAACATGTCTGCAGTGTTAATGATTACCAGCATCCTGTGAACTTTGCTGTTGAGATGAGCTGATGATTCTGAAGTTCAAAGAAATCATAGCATTCCCCCTTTTTTCTATATCTCTCTGATGGTGTGTCTGATGGACTGATTGATTATAACCTAGGCAACCAGCCTCTGCAAATAAGGATACTGAGAAACACAAGCTAAACCACTTTTAACAGCCATCTGTTTCTCATAACCCCAACCCCCCTTTGTGGCTTTAGTTAAATGTAATTAGCCCGAATGCTTGCTTACTACTCTTTGGAGAGTTCTGCTCTGCATATGTTGCAGAGTCCAAGCACACTGGCTGTGTTTGGGACACAGCGAAGCCGAAACAGAACCAAACCTCACATTCTCGACAGAGCTTTGGTAACTTCACTTTCAGTAAACTATTCTGACAATAAACAGAGCATGCGTTGTTGCCACGGAAAAAATTGCTACCATTTGACCAATAACAGGATGAATGTGGTTTTCATTTGGTGGTCAAAGTAGCCACGCCCCCCGAGAGTCTAACAACACTCTAGTCATCTGACCTCAGCAGCAGAGGATGAGTCACTGACTCTTCTGGGTGGTTTTTTTTTCAAAGTCTAATTTAAGCAAGTTTCCTTTGTTGTTGTTTTCACCCATATTTCAGTAAAAACCACTTTAGTCAAATTCCATTGGCGGTAAAGCTCTGGATACACAACAAACACAGCAGAGGAGGCATCAGTGGTGGCAGGCATTACACCGAGTAAGGTCAGAAAGAGCATACAAATGAGAAACTGGGGTGAGGAAGGTTGTAAAGTAGCTTGCAGAAGGATCATGTTGAGGAAAATCACATTATGAGATTTTTAAAAGTCTACAAAACACAAACATTTAATTCAACTTCTATTTCAGTTCATTTTTTGTGAGGTTATAAACTGACAAGGATCATCATGTTGTTCTTCTCCAGCAGAGGGTATTTCTGTTCATTTGCATGTTTTCTAAATACTTGCTTTGTTTATTGGCTCTACCAAGGACGGCACATTACGTGATAATCCCACCCGCCAGGTACAACGGCGTGTTGCACACAACAATCTTCATTTTATCCTCAGTCATCATGTTAGTTTCTTTTCCGCCCATTGTCTTTGTTAACTCTGAGTGATGGGATGTGGTTATGCCATTAACTGACAGCATGTCTTAAGGAACCAGTTGTTCCTTAAGATTTTACAGTCCTGTGTTAAACTCATTTCACCGTCAGCTGACTCCACACGTCCTCCCCTTGAACATTTGTGACTTACCTGGTCATTTGGCCCGTGTGTAGTAGTTGTAACTAAAACTGCAGCTCAGGTGTAAAGATAGCTCATCTTCTCTTAAATCAGCTCATCCCCCGCATTGCTTAGATTTGAAAGAATATTCACAGGATAAAACTTAATGCGAATCATCATTGGATTTCACAGAAAGGAGGTGTGGCCTCAGGTTTCAAACATGTAGTGACCAACGGCGTGGATGTAAAACGCCTGCTGCACGTTAAGGGTCGCAGGGTCATCAGAGCAACCGAGGTGAATATGTCCTGGGACAGCTTCAACAAAGGAGACTGCTTCATCATTGACCTGGGAAAGGTGAGCTGTTCTTTTTTTATTTGTGTGTGTGTTTGCTACTGTATGTACAGAGTGCAGTTTAACCTCTACAGTTTCTGTGAAATAGTTAAGGCTTTCACATCTTTAAACCTCCTTTCCCGGGTTCTCCCCTCCTGCAGGACATCTATCAGTGGTGCGGCAGTGAGTGTAACCGTTTTGAGCGGCTGAAGGCCTCCGAGGTCACCATCGACATCAGAGATAATGAGAGGAACGGCAGAGCCAAAGTGCATATGGTGGAGGAGGGGGACGAGCCGGCTCCCATCATAGAGGTCAGACACGCACATTCCTCACTCGTCTCCCTCTTCTAGCAAATGTCACCACACTTTAACCTCAGAGGTGATCACTTGAGAGCAGGAGCTTTAAGTGCAATTAATGCATTCGACAGACTTAGTCAGTGTGGGAACGACGGGGCACAATGCTGCCCTTTGTAAGTGCTGCTCATACGCCAGCTCTGTGCCAGGGCAGCTTAGTAAACACTTCCTTTACAACAAGATGCCTAATGAGATAGAGAGAGTTAGGGGAGGGCTGGTTTAACGAGCATACTTTCAATTTATAGAGATTTTTTTTTTTATCTGAATAAAGCTGTGTTTATATTTGCACTAAAAAGCATTTAATCAGTGCTAATGATGATAAACCTTTAGTGATTAATGCCCTTGATTGTTGTTTAGGTTCTAGGACCAAAAACCTCCATCGCCCCCAGTACTCCGGATGACGACAAGGTGGAGACTTCCAACAGGAAGAAGGCTGCCCTCTACATGGTGAGAAGCACAAGTGACAGTCAAATAAATGTGAACACCCTGGCTTTGATACAAGGGTGGAAAGATTTCATAGCAAAAAAGAAATCAGTACCTGATGGGGCCTCTTTCCTTTTCTTTTAGATCTCAGATGCATCTGGCTCTATGAAGGTGTCGTCTGTGGCTGCATCCAGTCCCTTCAAACAGGCCATGCTGTCTCCGGAGGAGTGCTACATCCTGGACAACGGGGTGGACAAGACCATCTTTGTGTGGAAAGGTGCAGCAAAACATTTTTGTGATAACACTTCTAACATTGTGCTTTTTTCTTCTTCTTTTTGCACAAATTCTAACAAAGAAATGATTGGAAAGCATGTGTTTACACCTTTTTGGTCTCTCTGATTAAGGCTACACATGTGAAAGAGGTATATTTAAATGCTGCTGGTTTTATTTTTGGCACTGCTGAACAATAACAGGAAATCTACAGCAGTAATTTTGTGTTTTATGACTGCACTGCAATTAGCATCTTTACGTAAATATCTGCAGATATTTCTCACTCTGAATAACATAAAGGTGAATTACACCGCCTTTGTTTTATCTGATTCCAACAGGCCCTAAGGCCACTGTGTCGGAGCGTAAAGCAGCCATGGCTGCAGGTCAGAAGTTCATCACTGATAAGGGATACAACAAAAATACAACGGTAAAGCCAACATGTACTTAGTAACTTAGACAAAAAAAAACAACAATTGTAAATCCCACAGTGCAGCTAACCGTAAAGCCAAATCTCTGTTTGACTTGCAGATCCAAGTACTTCCTGCAGGTGGCGAAACGTCTCTCTTTAAGCAGTTCTTTTCCGACTGGAGGGATAAGGATGAGACCACAGGTCCCAGTAAGGCCTACACTATTGGCCGCATAGCCAAAGTGGAGCAGGTTCCCTTTGATGCCTCCACCCTACACACAAACAAAGCCATGGCAGCGCAGCACGGCATGGTGGACGATGGCAAGGGCAAAGTCCAGGTAGGAGGGTGTTAAAAAGTGAAACAATAGCACAGGTAAACACAGCTGTAAGGTTTTGGGTTTTTTTAAAGATTGGGTCTGGTGTTCTAGATCTGGCGTGTCGAGAATGGTGCAAATGTGCCCGTGGATCCCTCCTCTTATGGTCACTTCTATGGGGGCGACTGTTACCTCATCCTCTACAGCTACAGACAGGGATCACGGGAGCAGCACATCATATACACATGGTGGGTAAAACAGTAAAACATGTATAAAGCGTATAATCTCTTTAAATTAGTATGAAGTAAAAGCTGTGGCAGAGTGTGCCACACCCTGTCTAAGATCTCTCTCTCTATCTCACACACTCACACACACAAACGCACGAGTTAATGACGTGTTTCAGACTGTGTTGGTGCTACTGTGTCAGGCAGGGGCTGAAGTGCACACAAGACGAACTGGCCGCTTCGGCGTTCCTCACAGTGAAGCTGGATGACTCAATGGGAGGAGCCCCAGTTCAGGTTAGAACCTGACCCACTACACACCTCAACATCACATGCACTAAAGAAGTGTGTGTAATCACAGAAAGACCCTGTAATGTAATGTATGACTTAGAAATGTTAAAGAAACAATCTAAATAATGTGAGCAGTTATTGTATTAGCGTAATTTTTCTCCCTAAATGACTGACATGAACAGATAAAGGTGATATGAGATCCTTCATTGAGTAAGAGCTTATGGCTCTCAAACTAACCTTAATACATATAACGTTTACCTTTCTTTGAATCTACTCATCACACTTCCCACATAACTAGTACGCACCATTTTTAACTTATGGGCTGTGTAACAACGACTAAAACAAAAATTTTCTGCCTCTCTTCCGATACTTCAAATTTATTAACTATTACAGAGGATTTAGTGTAGCTGATGAAAACTAATTGCCTCATAACGATCCCATAAGAAAGAAAAAAACACCCCCCAGGATAACCAGCAGAGGGCAGTGTTTCTATAATTTTTATTTTGATCCGATCCAACCTGCAGCACGTTTTAATAGATAAGTTGCCATAACTACAAGAATTGCATTAAAACGTGGCAAAACCTTGACCCTCAGTTAGTGCTGGTTATACATCAAACTCTCAGCCATACTGGAGACATTAAGACATTTCTGAGATGTTTTCAGCTGATTTTCTCACACAACCATGCCAACACAGCTGATATCATTGAGTATTTTCTTTAAAAATAAACTAAAGTATTTAAAATATTAGATAATAATCACGCTATATTGCTATTTAGTTAATAATTTTCAAAATTTTCCAGTTGTGTTGCATTTATATAAAAATCACTTAGCTGAAACTCAATTTAATTACAGTGAATATCAAGTGAGCATTGATCTATTTCAGTCTTGTTATTCCTGCACATAGTGATACGGAACCTTAGATTACCACTTCACTTTGGTGTTGGTAACCCTAAGAACACAATCTGTAGCTAAACTGGAATAACTGGATTAGTCATTGCCTTTGCTGGTGAATTTTGTTAATACCCACAGGTGAGAGTGTCACAGGGTCAGGAGCCTCCCCACCTGATGAGCATCTTCAAGGACAAGCCAATGATCATCCACAGTGGAGGAACGTCACGCAAAGGTGGACAGACACAAGCCGCCAGCAGTCGCCTCTTCCACATCCGGCAGAGCTCCTCCAATGCTACCCGTGCGGTGGAGGTAAGCTGGTTTGCAACACACTGTATATATGTGTGTGTGTGTGTGTGTGTGTGTGTGTGTGTGTGTGTGTGTGTGTGTGTGTGTGTGTGTGTGTGTGTGTGTGTACAAGAGAGTTCTTATTTGCTCCTCTCACTTGTGTGGTTCCTCAGGTCCAAGCTACTGCCTCCAATCTGAACACCAACGATGTTTTTGTGTTGAAAACGCCAAGTGGCTTGTTTGTGTGGCGTGGCGTGGGCGCCAGCGATAAAGAGATGGAAGCAGCCAAGCATGTGGTGGCTTTCCTGGGTGGTAGTCCCAGCAATGTGTCAGAGGGCAAGGAGCCAGGTGAGTCCCCAACATAAAAGTCAGAACTTTCCTTGTTTATTGCTCAAAGAAACTAACTCTGCGCCTTTTCTTTTATTTATCTGAAGATAAAAAAGGAGGTATTTTATGGGAAATATTTAATCTCATTCTAATTCTTTTGATTTTGATTCACAATTGAGTGATAAAAGACTGTTTGGCTGTTTTTAAGTTACTTACAAAATGTAAAAGTGTATATAAGCTAAGAAATTACTTATGTAAAGCCATCAAATTCTACCTTTATTTGCCATTCGCATTGATGCCTGATGGCGTCAGTGATAGTGAACACTAACATTTCAGGTCTGATTATGATTACACTTAAAGAGCTGATGCATTTTATTAGTCAGGGGCCCAAAGAGGCTGTGATTCACTTCCTGTCCAAACAAATTAAGCATCAATTAAATGTTACGTGTAGCTAAAGTCGGTTGTGTATTCTTCTCTCACAGCTGACTTCTGGTCTGCTCTGGGAGGCAAAACGGATTACCAGACGTCAAAGAGTCTGCAGAGCGGGATCAGACCCCCACGTCTCTTTGGCTGCTCCAACAAAACAGGAAGACTCAGTGTAAGTCAGGGAGAAGAATGCAGCTCAAACTTCTTCTTTTTTTAAGAGTCACATCTGGCTAAAGATCAGGCATTGTGACCATGTCCTAATATTGTGTTGGTCTCCCTTTTGCTCCCAAAAAAGCCCTGATCGGTCTAGGCTTGGATGTCAGTAGACCCCTGTGGTATCTGGCACCAAGATGTTAGCAACAGATACTTTAAGTTGTCTAAGTTGGGAAGTGGCACATCCATGAATCAGACTTGTTTGTCCAGCATATCCTACAGGATTAATATCTGGATAATTCGGAGTCAGCATCTCAAACTCGCTGTTGTGCTCCTCAAACCATTCCTGCTTTGTGGCAGGGTGCATTATCCTGCTGAAAGAGGCCACTGCCATCAGGGAGTACCGTTCACATGAAAGGATGCACATGGTCTGCAACAATGCTTAAGGATGTAATACGTGTCAAAGTAACATCCACATGGATGGCAGGACCCAAGATTTCCCAGTAGAGCATTGCCCAAACGTCACACTGCCTCCACAAGCTTGCCTTCTTCCCATAGTGTATCATGGTGCCAGGTGTTCCTGGTAAGTGATGCACACGCACGTGGCCATCCACATGAGGTAAAAGAAAACATGATTCATCAGACCAGATCACCTTCTCGCATTGCTCTGTGGTCCATTTCTGATGCTCACGAGTCCATTGTTGGTGCTTTAGGCAGTGGACAGTATTCAGCATGGACACCCTGACTAGTCTGTGGTTATGCAGCCCTGTGCACAACAAACTGTGATGCTCCTTGTATTCTGACACCTTTCTATCAGAACCAGCATGAACTTTTTGGGTAATTTGAGCTACATTAGCTTATCTGTTGGATTAGACCACTAGTGCATCAGTGAGCCTTGGCCACCAGTAACCCTGTCGATGGTTCACCACTGGTCCATCCTTGGATCACTTTTGATAGATACTGACCACTACAGACCAAGAACACCCCACAAGGGCCTCGTTAATCCTAATATAGCCCTCATCAAACTCACTCAGATCCTCACACCTGCCGATTTCTCCAGCTTCTAACTCTTCAGACAAAATGTTCAATTGCTCCCTAATATATGTGAAAAGCACGTAGACATCAGGACAACACAAAAAAGAACAAATAACAAACAGCAGACAGAAGTCGAAGAGACGGCCCGCCATGAACACTGGCGCCATCTTGGATGAGTGCCATATATCCCACCCACTAACAGCTGCCACAATGAAGAGATAATCAGTGTTACTCACTTCACCTGTCATTACTCTTAATGTTATGCCTGATCAGCGTATAGTGCTAATTTGGGAAGGACTGTGACATTTGAACGCACCTAAACCCTGCAGGCAGTCAGTCTGAGCTTCCTTTTGTCCCATCTCTCAGGTGGAAGAAGTTCCTGGAGACTTCACTCAATCAGATCTGGCCACTGATGATGTAATGCTCCTTGACACCTGGGATCAGGTGAGGTGATCTTTCTGGCATGTGTGAAATGTCACTTTCACAACTTTTGTAGGACATACTTTTAAAATTATGACTTTTTAAATCTCTCCTGTCTCTAGGTCTACATTTGGATTGGCAAAGATGCCAATGACGTGGAAAAGGAAGGAGCTCCCAAGATAGGTTTGTTACATTGCAACTGAAAAAAAGTTTAAGAAAAAGATGATTTCCAAAGCACACGCAAGATACTGTTTGACAGCATCTTGCATGTGAAACAGAATCAGAAAACTTATTGTGCTTAAGTATTTTAAGTTTCAAATCAAAAACCAAAAACTTTAAGATCAGAGGTAAACACCACCTCTCTTCACATTCTCATCCTCCATCTCTCCACCTGTCTCTTCCCCTCTCTTCCTTCTTGTTGTGCAGCAAAAGAATATGTGGACTCGGATCCCTCCGGTCGCAAAGGAATTCCCATCACCACCATCAAACAGGGAGCAGAGCCTCCAACTTTCACTGGCTGGTTCCAGGCTTGGGATCCCAAGATGTGGGACACAGATCCATTGGACCGAATCCGTGCCCGCTTCTGAACACAGAACTCCAGGCTCTCCGTCTATGTCTGACTCCTTACCTATCCTGCAGTCCCTAATGCTGTTTTTATTCATTTTAATTTCAATCCCCAAGTGCCAAAAACCAATGCTATCGTCGTTATCACCCTTAATAGCTGCCTCAGCAACAGTGCAGTGTACTGGGCTTCATAAACAGGAATGAATCACATCTGCATGCAAACGATGGCTTCTGCTAGCAGTTATGTTTAATTGATCAAAATGGTTGATTGATCATATCCAAAAGCCTTTACATGTTTAGCAAATACCCACTGAGGGCTCTAATAGGAATAAGAAAATACGAAAGCCATTTAGGCAGCTGGACAAATCCTCTGTTTCTGTTTTTTTTTACTGTTCTACTTGTGTGTTCAGAAGGAGCCATTCTCTCATGCTTTCCTTACAGTTTCTATATCAAAACAGCTTCCTTCTTTAGTACATATAAATGCATGGTGTTTTATGATTGATAATGGAAAGTTGTATACTTGCTATGAGTTGCACGGAGCTTTTTTTGGGGGGGGATCTGTGCTCATGAATTTAAGAGTCACACAATGGTAAATGGCCTGTATTTGTATAGTGCTATTCTAGTCCCTAAGGACCCCAAAGGGCTTTACACAATCAGTCACCCACCCATTCACACAATGGTATGTGTATGTCACATGTTAAAAATCTATTAAATGGGATTTTCACATAGATGACTTTTAAATAAAGCTCACAGTGTTTCAAACTTGTGGTTATTGAGCATTCTTGAGCCTTGAAAGCCAGTGCACTGCACCACCAGCGTATTTATTATTCTGCCTACAGAAATCGCAAGGTCTAACAGCCACATATCACTAAATGTCTCTGTTGGATGGGGAATAAAGAAAAATGGGATCTTGTTGCAACAGCAGTAGAAGTAGGAAGAAGAAATGAAAACACTGCTCACAGCTGCACTGTTCTTCAGGATGGCAACACACTTTAATAGAGGAAGTGGCCTTAGCACAATTTTTATTTTTTGCACTGCTGTGTATACTCACATTTGGGTACAGTCAATGTTATCTCCTCAAGGAGAGGACACAAACCCCGCTTCAGGGGGATCCAAAGCTAGTGTACTCCAAGTGCCAGCCCTTTGAAGCTTGGATAAATGGGAGGGTTGTATCAGAAAGTGCATATGGCATAAACTCTGCACCAAATCAAACAAACAGATCCAACCACTGTGGTGGATTCTTGGAAAATAAGGGAGCATGTGAAAGGGCCTTCTTTAGTAAAATACAACCTAAAATCTTTGGTTTACTGGAAAACCAATTTAAGATAAGATAGGATAAGGTAAAATAAGATAAAATACTGTGATTATGAGCACTGGTTACAAAAACACAAACATTTAAATAATTTCATATTAAAGACTGTGTGCGTGTGCCTAATAAGACTGAGGGCACAGGCCACCAAAGGTCCTGAGTACTTTATAGTACTTTATATATATTTGATAGAAATGTACCAAGGTCTTTATTAGCTATGTGTATAAGTCAGTGATTCTAGCTCCATGACAAAAAATGTGAGAGTCACTGCTTTAACCAAAATGTACAAGGTTATTAAACAAAAATAAACAAAAAACATAATTACTTTCATGAGGTGTGTTAGTCAATGGTGTCAGCAGTTGGTTGAGTGCTTGAATGTTTGGTGTAAAACCTGAATAATTATGGACAGGGCCAACCAAACAAATAGAATTGTTCTGGATGGACCAATAAATAGATGGAACGATAGACAGCTCTTGAGTGCCCCAGGGGGACTGCACGGGTGCCCAAGCTGCACCAATTTACACCTCCTACCAGGAACACACAAGGCAACATAGAGGACAAAAGGGGAAAACATAGAGCAGGCTTAGCGAAAGCAGCAAGGCAGAGTGCTCTCACACTAAGCCGTCAGAATATGAAGTATTTATTCTTTTCCTCACCACTATATTCAACACACCTAACAGCTTATTGGCCCTGGGCATGTATGCTGAGCAGTTTGACTGGCCAGTTGCTGTTTCCACCAGCGGATTCAGCGGTGCAACAAACTAGTTGAGACAAACCTTCACTGATAGGGTTTTATTTCTAAAAGTCAGTAATTTCACAATAAAAGTCTTTCAAACCACCTGTTTAACCTATGTACTATTTTCATCGGTTAATTTTGGAGTTGCTACAAAGAGTGAAGAAAAAGGATGAGTTTCCTGTTGTCACTGAGTGGTGCTGAGGTCTGAATCTGATAGTGATGGGTCGTTCGCGAACGAAATGGCTCTTAGAGCCGGCTCTTTGACGTGAACGACGCGAGCCGACTTCTTATCGCGAGCCATCACGTGGGTTTTTTTTTTTTCTTTCTCTCACCCTCTCTCTCTCTCTCACACACACTTTTTTCCCGCTTCACTTCGCACCAAAGCCTTGTGCTTTATGCTGGGCAGAGGGGGGAGGGGCGGTAGTTACACTGAGTAGCACAGGAACAGAGCAGGAGGGAGAGAGAGAGAAAGAGAGCCAGGGACAACAACGTCACATTAGAAAGGTATAGTAATCATCCACAACTATTTTCGGTTGCAGATGATAAAGGATTCAGAAAGTTTATTCATGCAGGTCCATATAACAGAGAATATGCATCTTCTTTTTGTTTTCATATTATAATTTATATTTAATTGTGTTGTGGTTTGCAGTGTTTTGTGTTGTTTTCACTTTAAATTTGTAAAAGGAAAAAGCTGAAAATTTAAATAGTTAAAAGTTGAAATGTGAATAGTTGATTTTTGTATTATATGATTTATTTATTACATTTTATGTGGAATGAAAAAATAAAAGTATATTTACAGTGGCCCCTACAGACAAAGCACATACAAACTTCAAATCACGTACGAACTCTGAAGCACGTACAAACTCCAAAACACGTAAAAACACGTACAAAAAACTCCAAAACACGTAAAAACTCCAAAACACGTACAAAAAACTCAGAAGCACATAAAAACTCAAAACACGTACAAAAGACAACAGAAGTGCTCCAGGATGCTGGGCGCAGTGTTGAGCTTTTGTTACCTAGTGGCTACACAAGCCAGCAAGTACCAACGTCCGGATTTGGTGTGTGGTAGTAACAGGTAAATGAACTTTTTTTTAAATTATTTGAATATATATGAGTGCCTGTGTATAAATACACAAACAATACACACATGCTTTCAATTGTGTAATTTAAGTGATCTAGTAGCTCTGCTTTGGAAGTTCAGTTCATGCTAGAAATGTGTTTTGGAGTTTGTACGTGTTTTGTCTCTAGGGGCCACCGCATATATTTATATATAAACATATACAAATAAAACCACTTTTTTTTACGTTAGTAATTCCTTTTGTGCATAATTTTATATTATTGTTAATAATAAATTAATTAAAGCAACAAAACAACCTGAAGAGCCGGTTCGGAGCCGAAAGAGCCGGATCTTTTTAGTGAGGCGAACCGAAAGAGCCGGATCTCTAAAAAGAGCCGGAAATACCATCACTAGAATCTGAGGGCAGCTCCTGAGTATTGGACAACAAATATTAATACTTGAAATTATTTCTTTCAAAGGATGTAAGCTGTATAGAGCACTGCACGGGTAACTTTGTGAACAATACCTCATTAAGAAATATTCAGACGATATCAGACATTTGTTCAACTTTGGCATAGCACAGTGACTGGACAGCCTTCATTTTATTCAGCCTTACTCAGTGCTTGTAAGTACAAGCAGGTAACTGCGCTCAGTGTTGGTTCAGTATGAGCTTCTGCAGGGTTTATTTGTCAAGAGCACGTTAACTTATTAAAAACGGCTGCTAGCTAGTACTGCTGGAACGTATTTAGGCTAACACGAGCTTAAATAAGCGGAGCTACGTGCAGTGATTCTGGCGTTAGTCATGTTAGCATATTAACAGGTGATGATCACGCTGGGTCCAGAGGTTGTACACTCGGAGATTAGAGCTCCGTTTCGCTGCAGTGTCCGTCCGTTTACTTTATATATTGGTGTTGTGCATTTTAAGAGAGTAAATAACGAGGCTAAATGTCCTTTCGCTTCCAGATACTGTATTTTACACCAACATGATGTGTATGTAAGAATTTATTAGCTGTTTAAGTCCGGAAGCCTGTGCGTGGGAGTTCAAAACACAGACAGTGCGCATGCGTGCGATGTGACGAAGCGAATGCTTTGATCGCCTGACTGTGACGTAGCGAACGCTTTGACGTGCCCGTGACGTAAAAGTCAACTGAGCCCTTATATAGACCCAGGACTCACAATCTACTACTAAGCGTTAAGTAAATGAGATGTACAGACCGCGATCTTCGCACTCTACAAACTTAGATTTTCAAAGTCCTTCAAATAATTTTATTGAAACAGAAACGTCCACAATGGCTGAATTGCAGACTACAGGCTCTATCCCCATTATTCCCGAGCATATTTTACCTGCTATAACCAAGTGTTTCGATCAGTTTTCCCAGGTACAATGGGGACTGATTGAACAGGGAATCTGGGACTCTGATCTCCAAGCATTACTGGCTGATATGATAATCGAAATCATTCAGATAGTTTCTACCGGCATCCTGAAATCTGCACTTCCCACACTTCAGGAGTTAATGACAGACGAATTGTCCCAAACAGATATCAGCATACCTGTGGCAAAAATAGCTCCGTCGCTGGGAGACGCTCTTTCAACCAGCATTAGCATCGCTCTTAACATCCCCCATGAAAACTGTCCAGTAAGAAGCTGACAAAACTGATTGAATCGGAGATCTCAGAAAAGGTCAACTCAGCTGTGACTCTACTCTTAGACAACCCGGATTTACGGTCAGATCCGGCCGTTTATGTCAGTGGAAAAATGACAACCACAAAAAACCTTCGACGCATAGTCTCTCACGCTGCCTCGTGTTTGGAAAAATGTGCAGGTAAGCTAAGCAGCCAGTGCATGTCAAAGGGCAGCGCAGCTAGTTCCCTAGCCCGTCTGATTCAAGAGCAGAGAGTACTGAATCAAAGATCTCTAAGAAGGCAATGGTTGTTGAGGAGGTGAGCAGCGCTCTCACCAAATGGAGCACAGACACAGGAATCACAGAGGACAATAAGGATGAAAATGACATGACGCCTGTAGAGAAAAAAGAAAGTGAAACTGGAGAGATGGCGGAAAGTCGTTCCAGCACCCCAGGTGCTGATGTTGTCAATGCAATACTTGACACTCTGAAGTATTCGAATGCCGAAGATGACACAGAAATAGAGAAGTGCACAGATGCTGAGACAGCTGAAAGTCTCCAGCGTCCCAGCACGTCAGCAGAAATAGCTGCAGCTGACATTGTAAACACAATAATTGATAATCTGCAGTCTTTTGATGGTGAAGATGTCACATCTAGTGAGAAATGTGACTCACGCCAACCTGCTTTTAATGTGCAGTTAATTATCCAAAAGGTGAAAAACTTTTTCGCGTCATGCATCCCATCCAGAAAAAGCAATGACCAAAAGCTGCACAAAGAGCACTTCTGCGCTTTTGCCAAAAAGCAGTTTTACAAAATGATCAGAGAGATAAAACACCTGGTGAAGAAAAACAAAAGGTTCTTCATCTGTCTCCACGAACCGGTCAAGTCTCTTGATGATCAGAGAGCAGATTGCATGGACAACTACAGTTCTTTTTGTAGCTATGTAAACACACCAGTGATGGATAGCTGGTTTAAAAGTTCTTCCCCAGTTGATTATAACACCATCAAACCCATTCTTGAACAAATGTTTAATAAATTAAACGGGCCAGAACATTTTAACCTTATCTGGAACCCCCTGGAAAAGATAAAGGAAACTGAGATGTTTTCCAGGGAGTTGACAGATAAAGTGTATGACCATCTCCAGTCAACTGAAAGATATGTACTCCCTGTGATACTATCAGGAAAATGTCTTTCAGACTCTGTGATCTCCAGGTCTGCAGAGCCAACAGATGAGTTACCCTTTTCGCCCGAGTTCCTCTATGTGACTGTAGAAGACTCAGTGCAAAGGTTTTTGCAAAACACTCTTCTGTGGTTGGAGAATGATGCTTTGGATCAAACTGTCCAAAGTGACAAGATTTCTGGTGCCGTGGGAGACATCCAGGATGTGATTTTAAGAGCACTGACTCCAACAGAGCAAAAAGAAAATGACAGACTGTCTAAACCAGAGTCACGTCCAGATTGTCCTCCCAAAAATGAAACAGTCTCCTGCGTGAGTGTACTAGAGCAGGGCCCACCCCCAGAAAACAGCCCTGAGCCTGAACCAATCACTCAAGCTGGTCTTACAGAAGCTCAAAGTCAGCCATCAACCTCTAAAAACTTACAGGAGGAGTCTGAGAAAATTGTCAGAGACTTCAGTAACTGTCTGTTAGATAAGCTCCTGGAGAAATGTAAAAAACTCTGAATATAGAAAACTACGAAGTGATCACCAGGCGTCTTACAGATCTGCTTCTAGATAAGGTCAGAATCCCAGGATATCTGAGTGCTCTTAAAAATAACAAACGGCGGATGCTAAAGAAAATGAGTAAGGCCCTTATAAAGGAGCTTGACTCTGCAGATCAGTTTGTACATTCGGCTCTTACACCAGATGATTACACTTTTGATGAACTTTTTCTGGATCTCCTGGACATGACTATTGAGGTTGTACTCAATCCCCCACTGAAGTCTAAAATTACAAGGTTCTTTCGAGCAGTGGGAAAAGCTTTAACGAAGCTGTTTAGGAGCTGCTTTAAGGGCAGCAGCGATGACTAAAAGACCAGCCTGACCCCCCCCCCCCCACACACACACACACACACTACAATGCTTCATTAAAGATCTCGAAGCAAGCGTTTAATAATTTATTCAAAAACAATGTAATTGGCCAACAGAAGTATATTTCATCTTGCCTCCCTATATTGTCTCTCCATCACCCCCAACCGGTCGCAGCAGATGGCTGCCCCTTATTGAGCCTGGTTCTGCTGGAGATTTCTCCTTATAAAAGGGAGTTTTTTCTCCCCACTGTCGCCTAGTGCTTGCTCAAAGGGCATCTTTTGATTGTTGGATATTTTCCTGCTAATACTGTAGGGTTTTCACCTTACATTATAAAGCACCTTGAGGAGACTCTTGTTTTGCTGCGATGCTATATAATCTTAGATTTAACTGAATTTTAAAATCATCCATTATAGCATCAAAGTAAAACAAAATCAAATAAAAAAAAAACCTGACATAAAAAAATAGATTTGCCATCAAATAAAAATCCTAATCTCAAACATATTCTGATTTTTCTTGTGTTTTATTGTGTTGTCAAGTATGAGGATTTTTAGTAGATCAGACACACTCTACTGTATTAGAGAAAAGAGAAGCTGGTAGAACTGGGTTAATTTACTGTCATTGTCTTTGGCAAACGTATTTCAAAGTTAATTACAAAACTCTCACTGCCTATATTCTACTAAATAAAGTTTATCTTATCTTATTCTGTTTTCATTGCGCCATTCTCTCTATACAGTTTTTGAATTTACATACTATAACGTACACGGCAGTTTGTTTCTGTGCTTCTGCATCCTTTTCTTAGGTTTTCCTTTAAGGTATTTGTAATTAATTAAAAAAAATATATTATTTTTTGGCTTTAGTGGATTCCCGCTCAGGTAACTCAGCCATTTTGCACTACCCAGTAAACAAAATGGCTGAACAGTATCTTAAATGTTTGAACATGAGCTAGTCATACCATATCACGTAATATTCATGTGCACTGTAAAAAGCTCACCTTATAGGCGTGTAAAACATGAGGCGAATGAGGTGATTGTTTAAATTACAGCAGTAGATGCCTGCAGCTGAAACGGTTTTCTCATCTGAACGTGAACCTATGCATTGTACTATAGGAAAACGGTGGTGGATCAGTGTGCAAAAAGCCCCCAAAAGAAACACACAGCTTCTTTAGCTCAAACACTGTCTGATCTCTCTCTTAGATACTGTGCTGTTCCATCTAGTTATTGGTTACTGAGAAATGTTTGGTTATTAATTTATTAAGAGAGTGCAGCTGTTCAGATCAGATAGTGAAGCAGGAAAATGCAGAACATGTTACTATAGCTGAATGCTGTGTAAAATACTAGTAATAAATCTAACTCTCATTTATGGATTTTACTACTGTGGGGCTAAATAAAAAATTACACACATAATGAAATCTGCTACAATTACAAAGCTTAAGTTTAAAACAATTATTATTTATTAAGCATTTTTTTGCTCTTTTTTAAAATTCTTTTTGCTAATAATGGCCTCAATTTTATTATGAAGTTCAAAGACCTATTAAACTTTGAAACCATGAAATCCAGGACATTTGATGCTCGTAAATGTACGAGACCCTCTTTATGGCTAGTTTCCCCAAATATCTAATAATCCTTTCTAAAAGATGGCAACCACATACAGGTAAGTGTTTAACTGCCTAAACGGTGCATATATATGCAGTATTTAATAGTGAGAATATCTGTCTCATTTGTAACTGGCTCTGTGACTGGCCCTCAGATGCCAGACGGACAGATAATCCAGTACGAACATGATAGAACCATTGTTCAGGAGCAACAGGTGAGACAGGTTTAAGATCTAAAACATGCTGAAAGGACCTCTGTGTAGGATGGAGTGGGAGCTGTTTGGAGAAATCCAATAAAGTATTCACAATATTGTTCTCAGTGTGTAATCATCTGTACATCCAAATTTAGAAGCTTTTGTATTTTTGAATAGGGCTTTGGAGTTGACGTCACGCCGCAATGCATTGTGGGAGCGCAGCTCCATTTTCGGGGTCTACGAATCAAAACAAACACACTTTGTTGGAACGACGACGACAAGAAACATGCTTAAAAGCAGCTCAAAAGAAAAGACGGTATAGAGACCGATTGCGTCCAGAGGCGAAGCAGCTGTACTTGAAAAAAAATAGAGTGCATCGCAAATCTGGACCCATTTGAAATACGGCAGTGGAGTAAAGACCCAGACGACTTACCGCCACTGTCCTACCCCGATATCTTCACGTATCTTGTTTGTGGAGTAAGCGCTTACACAGCGAACCAGTTTCGTAATTACAAGTCACTGGAGGCGCACATCCAATTTACAAATGGCTGGGTGCAAGATTTGGCTATTTTCAAGCCACCAAACTCTGAGTACGTCGTCAAAGTAAGTCAGCTGGAGTGCATCGAGTGAAATAGCCATTTTTCACCCCCCACCATAATTAATGTTACACATTTATCATTTAACTGCTAAAATATCGTTATCATATTATATGCCCATAATTGTAAAGTACATGCAAGTTAACACATTGATAATCGGGTAAATTATTAACGCCAATTTGTGTCCTTCCTGTCTCATTTCATTTATTGTCTTTACATCAACCAATCAAGTCACTCCATTCTATGTTTGATCGCAATTTCTATAACTTCCGAGACCACCAACTGTCACGGTCCTGGGTCTCCTGACCCAGCGTTTTTAGTTCTTTGTGATTTTTGTATTATTGTACTTGTGTGTGTGATTTATCCTATGGCTTCTAGTTTTGATCCCTTGCCCTTCATGTCTCCCTGTGTGCCCCTCTGTGTATCTGTGAGCCCTCGTCTCTCCTTATGTTTTATTCCATGCTTCCCCTGCCCATTATGTCTAAGTTCTCCCCGTGCTCTCTCTTCCCCCTGTGTGCCCTCTATGTATTTATGAGCCCTCGTCCCCTTTCGTGTTTATTCCGTGTCTCCCCTGCCTGTTACGTTGGTGTTCTACTCGTGCTCTCTCTCCTCCTGTACTTCCTGTTTCACCTCTCCCGTCGGTGTTCAGTTCACCCCGCCCTGTCTCGTTATAATTATCAGTGTCACCTGTGTTCCCCGTGTGTTCCCACTTCCCTCGTTACCCTCTGTGTATTTCTGTCTGCGTCTCCCTCTGTTCAGTGTGACGTCGTCCCTCATGCCGTGTGTGGATCTCCCTGTGTCTCTCTGTGAGTTCTTAGTTTGGTTTCCCAGTTTAGGTTAAGTTTGTATATTTGTTCTGCCAGCAAATAAAGCTGAGTTTTGAGTTCATTCCCTCGTGCCTGTGAGTCCTGCATTTTGGGTCCTACTCCTGCCTGCCGCACGGCGATTCATGACAGTACGACGTCACCAGTAATGGATCCAGCGGACTCACCGTGGAAGCGCAGCTCCCGTTTTGACGGGACTCGGCTAGCGCTTGGAGGGCCTCCGTGCTGCCGCTCCTCACTAGCTGCTTACCCTTCGGTCCACTCACCTGCTTCCTCTCCGCGGACGCCCAGGTCTCGCAGAAAACGCTCCAGCCGGTCCCGGGAGGATTACTACGAGCCCGCAAGCAATCAGCTCACGCCTGCACAAGCCTTCTACAAGATGTTAGGGATTATTATCGTGCCGCCCGACTCACCCAGCGTTTCCACTTCACAGCAGGAGCCTGGGACTCTTCTCGACCAACCGCCTAGGGTGAGTGACAAAGTCCCCCTACATTCGCCTTCTGTGTCGAGGGATAAACGTACCGTTTCCCCCAAGGCCGCTAACGTCGGCTTCATGAACTCTAGATCTTCTGTTCCTCCTGTTCCAGAAAATGACAGTATTTATTTTGAGAGCGATCGTTTCCACTTTGGTTCAAAAGACTGTGCTTCTGATGCTCCTTCGGACCCAGGAGTTAAGACTGTTTCATCTGGAACTGTTTATTCTGGAGCTATGTTTATTCAGTCAGCTGCCCGTCCGCTTTCAGCTCAGTCCCCTGCTCAGCAGCCGTCTGTAGCTCAGTCTCCAGTGTCACCTGCTCAGCAGCCACCTGTAGCTCAGTGTCCTGTGTTTCCTGCTCAGAAGCCGCCTGTAGCCCAGACACCAACTCCACCACCACCATTTTCGCCCCAAGCTCTGTTAGCCGCCCGGCCCGAAGCTCTGTTAGCCGCCCGGCCCGAAGCTCAGTCGCCACCTCCACCACATTCAGCCTCGCTTCCCATAGCACAGTCACATCCACAGCCTGACTTACTACAAACCTTATTTCAATCCTTAGCCCAGTCAATAGCTCAGTTGGTAGAGGAATCATCAGCCTTATCGACAGCTCAGTTAGCTCCCTCGCAGCCCTTCACAGCTCAGTTAGCTCCCTCGCAGCCCTTCACAGCTCAGTTAGCTCCCTCGCAGCCACCCTCAGTTCAGTCTCCAGTGTCCCCAGTGCAGTCTCCAGTGTCCCCAGTGCAGTCTCCAGTGTCCCCAGTGCAGTCCCCAGTGCAGTCCCCAGTGCAGTCCCCAGTGCAGTCCCCAGTGCAGCCTCCTTTAGCACAGTCACCCACTCAACCACCAGCACCACAACCGTCACTACCTCTAGTTCATTCCCCTGTGGAGTCATTAACTCCACCACCTACTCCACTCTCACCACCACCGTTACTACAGACATCAGCTCAGGTCCCCGTGTGTCCGGCAGCTCAGGTCCCCGTGTGTCCGGCAGCTCAGCTCGCACCTGAACCTTTGGCCCAGTTCCCCGTAGCAGTGCGGTTTTTTAGCCAGCTTAACATTGAGCCCGGGGTCCCAATCCTCTCTGGCTCTACATCAGCTCCTGCTGGAAGCTCGGATGAGCTCATCCAGGACTCCGCGGCCCCCACGCCGCCATCTACCTCGTCCGCTGGGGGTTCCAGTGAGCCCGGCCAGCACCTCCTCGTCTCCGCTGGAGGGCCCGAGGAGCCCGTTCAGCCACCTGTCTCCGCTGGAGGGTCCGAGGGGCCCGTTCAGCCTCCTGTCTCCGCTGGAGGGTCCGAGGGGCCCGTTCAGCCTCCTGTCTCCGCTGGAGGGTCCGAGGGGCCCGTTCAGCCTCACGCCGCATCAGCTGGAGGGCCCGAGGAGCCTGTCCAGCCGCCATCTGTGACCGCCTCGTCGTCGCCTGGTCCGGCTGCATCCGCCTGTGCTTCTGCTACGCCTGGGCCAGCCTCTGCCTCTGCGGCTCCGTCTGGTCCGGCCTCAGCCTCTGCGGCTCCGTCTGGTCCGGCCTCAGCCTCTGCGGCTCCGTCTGGTCCGGCCTCCGAGTCTTCGTCCTCGTCTGGCCCGGCCTCCGAGTCTTCGTCCTCGTCTGGCCCGGCCTCCGAGTCTTCGTCCTCGTCTGGCCCGGCCTCAGAGCCTTCGTCTGCTGCAGCCTCCTCAGAGCCTTCGTCCGGTCCTGCCTCGCCTGGTCCTGTGCCCACCGGGCCTCGGCCAGTACGCCTGACACTGGAGAGCCGCCGCCGCTGCCTTCCGCGCGGCCGGCCCCCTGAACTGCACCGTCATCACCTGAGTGGCCGCCGTCGCCTTCCGCACGGCCGGCCCCCGGACCCTCTTCTCCTGGGTGGCCGCCGTCGCCTTCCGCACGGTCGGCCCCCGGACCAGCGCTGTCATCGTCGCCGCCGCCTCCCGCGCGGTCGGCCTCCTGAACTGCTCCGTCGTCTCCTTCGGCGCCGCCGCCGCCTTCCGCGCGGTCGGCCCCCTGAACTGCTCCGTCGTCTCCATCGGCGCCGCCGCCTTCCGCGCGGTCGGCCCCCTGAACTGCTCCGTCGTCTCCTTCGGCGCCGCCGCCTTCCGCGCGGTCGGCCTCCTGAACTGCTCCCACGTCGCCGCCATTGCCTTGCGCACGGCCGGCCTCCTGAACTGTTTCCACGTCGCCGCCGTTGCCTTGCGCACGGCCGGCCTCCTGAACTGTTTCCACGTCTCCGCCGTTGCCTTCCGCATGGTCGGCCCCCTGAACTGCTTTGTGTTTGGGTTGTTTTCTTGGGCTCCGGTGTTTGCTGTGCTCTTCTTTTGTTTTCTGTTCCGAGCCCTCCGTCCTGGGCCCCCGCCGCCCGCCCTGGGTTGTTTTCTGTTTGGTTTTGTTTTTCTGTGTTTGGGCTGTCTGGAGCCAGCCCTTGAGGGGGGGGTACTGTCACGGTCCTGGGTCTCCTGACCCAGCGTTTTTAGTTCTTTGTGATTTTTGTATTATTGTACTTGTGTGTGTGATTTATCCTATGGCTTCTAGTTTTGATCCCTTGCCCTTCATGTCTCCCTGTGTGCCCCTCTGTGTATCTGTGAGCCCTCGTCTCTCCTTATGTTTTATTCCATGCTTCCCCTGCCCATTATGTCTAAGTTCTCCCCGTGCTCTCTCTTCCCCCTGTGTGCCCTCTATGTATTTATGAGCCCTCGTCCCCTTTCGTGTTTATTCCGTGTCTCCCCTGCCTGTTACGTTGGTGTTCTACTCGTGCTCTCTCTCCTCCTGTACTTCCTGTTTCACCTCTCCCGTCGGTGTTCAGTTCACCCCGCCCTGTCTCGTTATAATTATCAGTGTCACCTGTGTTCCCCGTGTGTTCCCACTTCCCTCGTTACCCTCTGTGTATTTCTGTCTGCGTCTCCCTCTGTTCAGTGTGACGTCGTCCCTCATGCCGTGTGTGGATCTCCCTGTGTCTCTCTGTGAGTTCTTAGTTTGGTTTCCCAGTTTAGGTTAAGTTTGTATATTTGTTCTGCCAGCAAATAAAGCTGAGTTTTGAGTTCATTCCCTCGTGCCTGTGAGTCCTGCATTTTGGGTCCTACTCCTGCCTGCCGCACGGCGATTCATGACACCAACGATGATATTATTCAGCTATAAAGTGTGATGTGAACATATTTAGAACTTACCGGAATGAAAATGTCTGGAGCACCAACAGATATTTGGAGATGGAAGAGAACTGCACGTCAGCTCGTCTCACAGCTGCTATCCAGGCTAGACGCCTTCGTTTGGTAACATCAATACACGAGCTGCCTCATGTTGCTTCCAGGTTGGGAAAGAATGAAAAGATAAACCATTTTCAACCTTATTCTCTTGCCGGTCGTGTGATCGAACATTGCAGCCGACCACACAGCAAATACGAACCATGGCTGTTGTGTGTGACTTCGCTCCCTTTTCACTTGCGCTAGACCCCCAAAATGGCGGATCGGGCCAAAATCCTTTCCACGCCCACCCCCCGTGACATCACGCTCCAAAGCCCTATTGAAGTGATGGGAACCAGTATCTAACTGGTTACATTGAGCAACTTCACAACTAGTGCAACTGAATCATACACAATCATATACATGGAATTGTCTATAAAGTTAAGTCATACTTTATAGACAATTTTCTATAAAGTTTAAAGACAATTTTCACGCCTCAGAAGCTTTGCAATTTTGAGACTGCTGCATCCCTCTGCAAGATATCTCACTATTTTTGACTTTTCTGAGCCTGTCAAGTCCTTCTTTTGACCCATTTTGCCAAAGGAAAGGACGTTGCCTAATAATTATGCACACCTGATATAGGGTGTTGATGTCATTAGACCACACCCCTTCTCATTACAGAGATGCACATCACCTAATATGCTTAATTAGTAGTAGGCTTTCGAGCCCATACAGCTTGGAGTAAGACAACATGCATGAAGAGGATGATGTGGACAAAATACTCATTTGCCTAATAATTCTGCACTCCTTGTATGTTGTATAACAATGCTAACTTATCACATTGGACATATTGAAAACACCTCCTGTAGCTTAATGCTGGCCCCATCCTTGAACTGCATGAAAATCATATGTTTACACATTGATTTAAATTTCTGGATATTTGGACATTGTTCGTCCTTAGCCGCTAATCCACTCCACAATTTAACCCCGCACACAGGCACACAAACTTTTCCTAGTAGTTCTCATCACATGCATCTCTCTAGTTGAAAAGCATTATCTGTGCTGTATTGTAATTAAACAAGTCATGAAGTTTTAGTCATTTTGACTGTAAAAATTAGAAATTTGTATGATGAAGGAAAGCGGGGAGGATCATCAAGGACTCCAGTCACCCCAGCCATAAACTGTTCAGACTACTTCCATCAGGAAGGAGGTTCTGCAGCATCCGGTCCCGTACCAGCAGACTGAGAGACAGCTTTTTCCACCAGGGCATCAGACTGCTGAACACGTCATAGACACCTCACCTTCACTACTGGAATTTCAACACTATGCACTCCATACTGTATATAAATGCCACTTGTTTTGCACAATATCCAACTACCAACCTCTGTATATTTCATATATTAATTTTATTTTTACGCTATTTAATTTGTAAAATATGTATACACACACACACACACACACACACACACACACATATACACACACGTAGACATACATATTTAGTATACACATTCAGTAATATGCATACACTCTTATATTGTACATATATTTATTCATATAATTCTCAGATTTAGCCATTCTTATATTTGCTTGTTCTTATGTTATTGTACTTTGCACACCTCTGTTGCTTGTGAAGCTCGCACACAAGAATTTCACTCACAAAAAAAAAAAGAAAAAAAGATGGCGCCGGTGAGGTCGGCTGCCGTCACGACTGCTCCGACCACTTTTTCTTTGTCTTTGTTTTTTAAGTTAGTTTTCAGCGTTTCTAAATCGGCAAAATCATCACCATTGGGTACATTAGGTATGACAGTGACACTCTTGTTTCTATTGGTATACAATGTACTCACAATTCGAAGTTTTTAACTCCGGATCCGAGCTGGCCGAGTGAGATCTCGAGGGAGAACAAAAGGAAGCCGCGGCGGCCTAGAGGGAAGCGAGCCGGCGTCAGGAACAGGCTGAGAGCTCGTGCACACCGCACACCTCTGCCTAGCATCCTGCTCGCCAACGTCCAGTCACTGGAGAACAAGCTTGACGACCTCAGGGCCAGGATAAAGTTCCAGAGAGACATTCGGGACTGCAATCTCCTCTGCTTCACCGAGACATGGCTGAACCCAGCGGTGCCGGACCACGCCATCCAGCCGGCCGACTTCTTCTCGGTTCACCGCATGGACAGGACACGGGACTCGGGGAAGTCAAGGGGAGGCGGCGTGTGTTTAATGGTGAACAACAACTGGTGCAACAGTGCGAACGTTGTTCCTCTCACACGCTCCTGCACACCAAATCTGGAACTACTGTCCATCATGTGTCGTCCTTTTTATCTACCTCAGGAATTTACATCGGCCATTGTAAGTGCCGTTTATATTCCACCACAAGCGGACACGGTCACCGCCTTATGCGAGCTGCATGAGGCACTCACACAGCACCAGACACAACACCGGGACGCTGCGCTTATTGTGACGGGGGACTTTAATAGCGCCAACCTCAAACGCGCAGCGCCGAACTTTTATCAACACATCACCTGCCCCACCAGGGGTGAAAGGACACTGGACCACTGCTACACTACGGTCAAGGACGGCTACAAGGCACAATCCCGCCCTCCGTTTGGCAAATCTGATCACGCCGCCATCTTCTTCATGCCAAAATACAAACAAAGGCTGAAACAGGAAGTTCCGGTTCAGAGGAAGGTCGCGCGCTGGACGGATCAATCGGTGGCCGCGTTACAGGACGCACTCGATGACGCAGACTGGGGCATGTTCAGAAACAGCTCCGACGATGACGTCAACGTGTTTACGGAAGCGGTTGTGGGATTCATCGGGAAACGAGCGGATGATACCGTGGCGACAAAGACTATCACAACGTTTCCCAACCAGAAGCCGTGGGTGGATAAAACCATCCGCAACGCTCTGAGATCCCGCACCGCTGCCTACAACACGGGACTCACAACGGGGGACATGGACCCGTACAAAGCCGCGTCATATAACGTGCGGAGGGCGGTGAAAGAGGCGAAGCAGCGCTACGGGAGGAAACTAGAGTCACAACTCCAACAGAGTGACTCTAGGAGCCTGTGGCGGGGACTAAGGACAATAACGGACTATAAAGCACCAACAACCGGTATGACGAACGCGGCCGTGACTCTGGCAGACGAGCTGAACACTTTCTATGCTCGCTTCGAGGCTGCAGCTAAGGACTCCAACAATGCTAGTGCTAGCGGCGCTAACGGCTGCAGACAGGAAGATACTGCCAGCACCGGAAACGTGCTCGTCATCTCCGAGCATGAAGTAAGGAGAGCCTTCAAAAGAGTGAACACCAGGAAAGCAGCAGGACCAGACGGCATCCCAGGTCGTATCCTAAGAGACTGCGCATACCAGCTAGCTCCTGTGTTCACTGAGATATTCAACATCTCTTTATCTCAGTCGGTGATCCCCACATGCTTCAAAGAGTCCATCATTGTTCCTGTCCCGAAGAAACCCCACCCTGCTTCTCTCAATGACTATCGCCCTGTAGCCCTCACCTCAGTAGTGATGAAGTGCTTTGAACGCCTGGTCAGAGACTTCATCATTTCTTCACTACCAGACACACTGGACCCACTACAGTTCGCTTACCGTCCAAATCGTTCCACAGACGATGCCATCTCTCATCTCCTCCACACATCACTCACTCACTTGGACACTAGAAGGGGGAATTATGTTAAAATGCTCTTCATAGACTACAGCTCTGCATTTAACACCATAATTCCCTCCACACTCACCACCAAGCTGGAGCATCTGGGACTCAGCTCATCTATGTGTCAGTGGATCTCCAACTTCCTAACTGGCAGACCACAGGCAGTAAGGATGGGCGGACATGTCTCAGCCTCCACCACTCTCAGCACTGGAGCCCCCCAGGGGTGTGTTCTGAGCCCCCTGCTGTACTCTTTGTACACATATGACTGTGTGGCCACTACCAGCTCCACCACCATCATCAAGTTTGCTGACGACACCGTCGTGGTGGGCCTGATCTCTGATAACAACGAGACGGCCTACCTGAAGGAGATTAGGAATCTGGAGAACTGGTGCCAGAGGAACAACCTCCTTCTAAACGTCAGTAAGACAAAGGAGCTGATAGTGGACTTCAGCACTAAGCAGGAGAGGAACTACCAGACCCCCGTCATCAACGAGTGCCCAGTGGAGAGAGTGGACAGCTTCAAATACCTCGGAGTTCACATCACGCAGGACCTGTCATGGTCCTGTCACATCAACACCGTGGTGAAAAAGGCCCGACAGCGTCTCTACCCCCTCAGACGCTTGAGAGACTTCCAACTGCCCTCCAAGGTGCTCAGGAACTTTTACTCGTGCACCATAGAGAGCATCCTGGCGGGAAACATCTTAACCTGGTTCGGGAACAGCACCATGCAGGACAGACGAGCTCTACAGAGGGTTGTGCAGTCAGCTGAGCGCACCATCCGCTCCGAGCTCCCTGACCTGCACTCAATCTACAGCAGGCGGTGCTGGACCAAGGCCAGGAAGATCGTGAAGGACCTCAGCCATCCCAACAACAGACTGTTCTCTCTGCTGAGGTCAGGAAAGCGATTCTGCTCCCTGAAGACCAACACAGAGAGACTGAGGAGGAGCTTCTTCCCGCAGGCGATACGGTCTCTCAATCACACCACCACACAGTACTGACCCACACATATGGTTCTTACACACACACTGGACTTTCTGGACTTTGTTTTTGCACAACACTGGTCACTATATTCTTCATTTCCGGTTAATACTTGTACAGCTGCTGTTATTGTGTATATATTTATTTATATTTAGATTTCTTCATACATTCTTATATAGTTCTATATTGTGTATTGTGTATTTTGTTGTACAGTTATTTTATTTTCAACTTTAATTTATATATTTTATCTTATTCTTTCCCAGTTAAATTTACCCTTCATTCTAATTTGTGTTGTACAGTTATTTCATTTTTAACCTTAATTTATATTTTATTCCTTCCTAGTTAAATTTACCCTTTTTAATTTTTCATATTTATTTCCTATCTTATTCATAGCCTTTTCCTTTTTCGTTTTCTTTAGGTCACGAGCAGTTGTCCAAGCATTTCACTACATATCGTACTGTGTATGACTGTGTACGTGACAAATAAAATTTGAATTTGATTTGAATGTACTGTACCAGTGTACCTGCACATGTGATGTGACAATAAAAGTGATTTGATTTGAAGATACTCATGTTTGTGTATTATGCAAATTGTCCTTTTCTGTAATTTCTGAAAAGAGAATTTAGTGTATTTTTTAATTATTTCCCTATACCTCTATACAATAAGTTAAACGTGAACAAAAGGGCTCTTTCAGCAGCTCCCATTCAATTAGTTTCACACTCACACCATTACTGAATTAAGAAGCCAAAATGAAAGCAGTCTGTATGCAGAGAAGCAGCTTGTTTAGCTTGAAGCATTTTCCTCCTTACAACTGCAGGAGGAATTTCTATAGAAAGAAATGTTGGGAAAAATATTTTTTTCCTGCTATTTAATTGTTTAAAGGATAGTTAATTACTTTGTTGTAATATAAATGGGCATTGGAGAAGTCTTCATCAATAGGAAAAGCAGTAAAACTGAAATACATTTAAGAGGTTAAAATATATAAATGTCTTCCCATTTTCCAAGCTATACAGTGGGGAATCTTTGGCGGCCCTTACGTTTGACACCTCTGCTCTACTACATGTAATGTGAAGACTTAATTACAAATTATAAGCAATTAAATTGGCTCTTTTTTTTGGAGGGACAGCGAAAGTCTGATCTACTGGCTCTAGGAACCAGGAAGATTTAGTGACATTTTTTTATTTTATTTTTAACTGTCGAACATTAGTTGGCTTAAACCTTTGAGTATGTCACGTGCCCAGAAAAATCTGAACTTACAGAACACAGTTAAGTATTGTGCAGCCGCCTATTTATATCTCTTCCTACCTTGGACTAAGAATAGGTTAGGGGGACAATGTGTCGACGGCTCCAAACATGAGATGGGACCTCACAAACCTTCCTTTAAATAGCCCTGTCCCACACAACAGGGACGCTATTACAGGCATTCAATGACACAGTAACCTGCATTACCAGCCTCTAATGCAATGCGGTGGCGCTCCACAGATCTTCCCCCTGATCTTAGCTGGCTGTTGAGGGATAAAGCTGAGCGCTATTCGGTCATGTGATTCCTGTTTTTTCCCTCCTCCTCCTAAGTTGAAAGGCAGGAGCAGAGCGGTGGGGGCCCAGCTTGCCTTCCTACTTGCAGTGGATGCATCGCTTTCTTCTCCCCCTCTTGTCCTTCCAACATTACTGTTTCTCGCTCGGTGGTGATATTTTCAATCCAACATTTCCTTCGCCATGGCGGGGGCTATTATTGAGAATATGAGCACCAAAAAGTTGGTGATAGTGGGAGTTATTCTGCTTTTGTTCCAGGCGTTTGCCTTCATGGTCGGCGGTTTAATTGGTAAGTTGTTTTTTTTCCCGTTTTCCTTGCCTCAATTTTATCTGTACTTTTATTACGTGCTTTTTCAAGCTAACGTCTGTGTTTGTACGCGCGTGCTCGCGGGTATTTAAAGGTTAACGTGTATAAAAGGCTAAAACGGAAAACTTTTAAGTTGAGTTCGTCGCTATTGACCTTGATAGGAGCGGTAATAAACGCTCCCGGTGAAACAAAAGACGAAGGGCGCTAACTTTTAGCCGTATTTTTTACCTTTCGAGACGAAATGGCACCTCCGCTCTAAATCACTGCTTTTGTTTCAAGGTGTTCGCTGCCTGCGTGCCCACAACCAGTTGGCTTCGTTTCTGTGCTTAAAAATAACGCAGAACATCACACTTTTAATGGGCTGTTTCAACACAGAAAAGCTCTGGGATACCTTTTTTTTTTCTTTTCCTTCCCTCGACTACTTTGATCCCAACTCGAATGTTCTCCTCTCCCTCTTCTCCCCCCTCCTCCCCGTATATAATATCCGCTGTGTGGGGGCCCCCAGGCAGCATCTCTACCTTCCTTTCATTCCTTCCTTCGCCCTGCGTTTTCCTCCCCAAATCCCCACGGCCTCGCAGGCAGAGCATTAATGTTTCTCCCGTCTTCCACGAGTTTCATTTGCATCGAGGCAGACATGCACAGACCTGCACAGAAACACACATACACGCGCAGCTGTCAACGTTGCATTTTTTTGCCTTCAGGTCTGTATTGGAGTTGCTGTCAAGTTTCTTCAAATCCACCCACTCAAATACGCGCGCACAAGCCCCACCAGCAGTGCAACAGCACGGTCGATAGAAGTTGGGTCCATGTGAAAGATGCCTGTGTTGCTTTTAGAGTCTGGAAACCACCCACCAGCCAGTCCCCCTCTCCCTCTCTCTACATGGCTGATAAATTAGCCTGTTTGGTTCATTCCTGGCTGAGATGGTTTTAATGAAGCCAGATTCCTTTGTGTTTGCTCGGTGGCCGGGGGCGGCGAGGGTAATTGAGTAGAAAGGGGGTTTTCTCCCCTTGTTTCCCGACAAACCCAGGAACACGGCATGGGGTCAGCGGGCTGAGGGGATGGCCATTATTCTGGACACACTGGGATAGAGACTGGAGGAGCTGGTGTGCCTCTGGACTCACGGGGTCACTTGATAATTGAACTCCGAGGGGATCCAGATAACTGGGTTTAATTCACTCCAGTGGGTCGTCCTTGTTGCTCTGTGTGCATTTTAATGTTTAATTTCAAACAGCCTTTAGCACAGATAAAGATCCTCGTGGTGGAGTTTTATGACTGTGCGAGAGCCTATAGGTGTGTAAACCGTGGCATCCGCCCTTTAGCTTTTGATTTGGAGTGAGCAGATATGTTTAGATGTTCAGATAAGTAACAGGATCTTTCTGGACAGGTGCACACGGTTTTCTTCCCTCTGTGGCTACTGCACCTTTGGACACGATAAAAGGTTGAAAAATACATCGGTCTAACAGCGTTACCACTTATGAGTTGGTGCTTTCTAACAGTAGAGATGGAGAAGAGAGCTTTGCATCGTCTTTGAAACACCACTAATCTCTTTTACAACCTGGATGTGAAAACTCAAAGCTCTGAATGCTCATCCTCACGAGTCAGTACTTCCTACAAGTACCCTAGACGGTGATTACAGCTTATGTCACCATACTAGGAATTTTACTAAGAGCTTAATAACTTCCCAGTAGTTCTTTCAGATTTGCTCAGCATTTTGCATATTTATCTTAGAGTGTGAGATTTTGTTTGCGTACCTTTTGATTGAAGCCATTTCAAAGTTTTATCTGCATGATTTGAGTCCACATCCTGCTTGTTATAAGCCAGTATTCAAATCAAAACATTTTTGAGGCATAAATGTGTTTTTATGTCCTTTGTCCTAGTTTTGACTTTCATAACTCCCAGGTACCCATTTGTTCTTTTATTCAGTCTGTCGGTGGGAAGTGTATAAAGAATTAAAAAAAAAAAAAAATTAAATCTGCTTACTTCACTGCTTGTTTCAGTTCAAGTTTAGTGTCTGACTTATGGCTCTGATTTTAAGTTTGCATCACTGCAGTGTAGTGCAGACCTCCTGGCTTAGGTTTTCAGAGTTTTTATTGTATGAATGAAATTATTTGAAAAGTTGAGGCCATATTGTATTAATGAAGAACAACATCCACTTTCAGAACTACTTTCTGTTCTGATGGCATCTTAATATGGTTTGTGAAAGGCATACTGGTAATCTTACTGGGTCAGACCGCATAACATTTACTTATCACAGTAAACAACAGCACAAGGGTGTTTATACTTGTTTTATGTCCGCTTTTCTGATGCATCTCTGTGAGTTGCTCAGAAAAAAGACAGTTTTAGAGAATTCCCCAAAGACAAAGGTCATGTATGTTGAGTTTTTACTAATTCACGTTACTTTTAATACCCTTTTTCATATCAACCTAAGTCAGTACACATGAGACCAAATTGTTTAAAAAAACAAAACAAAACACACACAACAACAACAAGGTTGGGGGAGCATGAACAAAACTGGAGCATTTCTGTCCAGAAACTAATATCACTAGATTAAGTGTGTATGTGACCCTATTGTGAGACTGCTGGTCTTAATGGGACTGCTTCTAACAAATCGTTAACAGGAAGTTGTGTAGTTTGATGCATTCAGTTGATTCTAGTATGTGAAATGCGTGCTCCGTGACCAAGCATCAAGATGCATCTATTAGCGTCACCATATAAAGGGAGAGAGTTAACACTTGTAAACATTTAACGCAAGAGTGGTAACTTCTGTAACTACTTGACTTCACAGATAGGCTGATTAGATTCCAACAGCAAACGACTTTCAGTACTCTTCTGTTGGTTTATACGCTGCAGGTGAATGATTTCCTACAAAGTGGTCATTTACAGCTGTTTGGATGCATTTTTTAAATCAATTTACTAAAGAGTGTATAGAATGATTTATTAAAATGCTGCCAAATTATAATCATCAGAAAAGTTTGACCTCACATGTCACTACTGCTGTGGCAAGTACTGTGTATTTACATTGGCTCTTTGTGCTACTTCTGTGTGTATGTCTGCGCTATGAGGAGTATAAATACAAAAGTGACCTTTGTCTGAGCCGGTAATGTATAAGGGCTTGCAGGTAAATGCTAAACCACTATAAATCTAACAGATTCACTTATTTGCTGATTGTCCCGCATCATTTCCTGAATTAATGTTGGGGTTTTTGGGGGCTTTTTGTTTTGTGTGTCTACACCTTCACTCAGACCTTTCAGGTGTCGTTCACATCAGGCCTCTAGGTTCTACAACAGGGTGCCAGAGTTTCTTTGCTGTCATGATAATGGCCGTTTTTGTTCTCTTACAATAGTTCCTGTGAGTAGAGACTGCAAACAGCAGTCTTGTCGAGCTCATGAATCTCAATGCGTAAACACTGTAATTGGTGCCTGAGAGCTTTCGGGAATTTTCCCTCCCTCTCACTTCACAGACAGAGCCTTGCTTGTAGGCATTTCCTAAACAGTGTAAAAAAGTAATTACCAAAGTGTTTGTACTGATTTGGCTGAAAGTCAAACTGGCAACTGTTCCTAAGATCTTAACATTGTCCTTGAACAGTTTAATCTGCAGCACTGAAGACTGATGTATTATATTTGGGCTAAAATAATTTCATGCGATTTGTTAGTTTGAGGGCAAATCTGGCATGGTAGGACCATTTAAAAACAAAAGCAAAAACAAAACTCCTGCAGTATTTCAGTTTGACACTTAGTCTAACCTCTACCACTTTGTCTTTCCAGCTCCCAGCCCCACCACAGCAGTCCACTACTTGGCCACAAAATGCGTGGATAAACCGAACAAACCGCAGCAAACAAAATGGTTCATGCCTTGGGGCCGAAAGGAGTGTGATAAGATCCGGTCGTTTGATGAAGCCATGGCCAAGAGGATCGAGGCTAACAACATTGTGTTTGCTGTCCACATTCCTCTTCCCAACAAGGAGATGAGCCCGTGGTTCCAGTTCATGCTGGTCATTCTGCAGTTTGACATCGCTTTCAAGATGTACAACCAGATAGGTGAGAACTAAAGGTGTCTTATGGGTTTTAAAGGAAAATAAGGGATGGGGCAACATAGCCCATGTTTTGTCTCAAGGACATGGCTTTTTTTTTTTTTGCATGCCACAAACTTTGTCAATATTTTGTCTCTGTGGTATTTCTTGCTTTCACAATCTGAAGAGAAACTATTTACAGAGGCTCTGGACAAAGCTAACCTCTGAAATATTCACAACTATTGTAATCTCAAGTCACCAGCGTTGTAAAAGTCAGCTACAGCTAATCTTTTTCAGTACAATTCTTCTTGTTTTCCTCCCTCTTTCACCTTCCCTGAACACTCAGAATTCCTCAGAACGTCTACCTTAAATGTATGGCACAGAAAGGCAGCAAACAGGCAGCAAACAAAGATGAATGTCTTGCTGTTTCGTCTCAAAAGCCTCGCAGATCTCAGGGTCTTTGTCAGTCACTGTTGAGGCAGGTATTGGTGTTGGTTGCTTTAGGCCAATTACATTTCCTTGTTTTCCATACATCTTGGATATTTCATTATCCCAATTCAAACTCTCTTTTTTAAACATAAGCTTAGATTGATAGGGATATTGCCCATGTGTAAGCTGTTTGAGATGTAATTGTAATGGGTTAGGGAGGAAAAAAAGGTTGAAATTTGTCATTGGTTTTGTTTATGCAGCTGATCCAGGCTGCCTTTTGATGTCTTCAGTCTCCCACTGGAAACATTTTTTGCATCTTCTCCTAATTTAAAACAACATTGTTGTGAAGTGTACTAGTTCACAGCTCGATCTGCAGCATTCTAATAATGCGTCGAAGTACTTCAGAGGAGGGGGAGAAGGGAAATAACTAGCACCTCAGAGAAGACAGGGTTTGGTGTCATGGCAGGGTGCTTAGAATCCTCAAAGAAGGGATTAGAGAGGATGATGAGAAAGTCTAATGAGAGTCTGGATCACCAGCAGAGTCTGGGGAAGTCGATTTGAATCTCAATGAAAAATTTTCTTCAAATGGATTGCAATACATAGCAAAGTATTTGAATGTCAGGTTGAGTACGATGGGAACGTTTGATGTAAAGAGGCTTATCTAGACTGACACATGCTTGTCAGCCTTAATACAATCCATTGTAGGCCAGCACACTCAAAGGTGATGAGAAGTATTTGTAGCAACAAAGAGGGCAAAATACCTCAGAATCTTTGCCTTTCTGGTCTGGCTTGTCTAAACAGTCATGGTACAGTGGCGTCCTACTCATTAGCATCCCTTACTTGCTCACATTCTTGGCCTCGGTTGTGTCAGGGGGCTGTGGGTTGTTTACTGCCTGGCTGTCTGACAGATGAGTCAGTGATTCAGCCTGGACCACAGACAAGCCTTTTTGCCAGATGTCATCGACTCATTTTGATCTTTCTAAGCTATGCGAGGTGCTGTGAGAACAAATGGATGCAGAAGAAGCAGAGTGCCACATTTAGTAGAAATCGGGTAGTGCTGGAAAAAGCAGGAATCTCACCTTGAAATGTAAAATAGTTGACAATTTTAAACCCTATAATTTACATCCCTTTTCTAGTGTACAACATTATTGCCTGTTCCGTTTTTATCCTGAGGAGGTAAGCTTGAAACTGAAAAAAAATAAGAGGCGGGTAACGAACAGACTGCCTAAATTGGCATAAGCATTGCGTAATGTGAGGCATTTTTGTGTCTCACATTACAGAAAGCTCTTTAATCTTATAAAAGAGGAACAATCAGGTAGTCAAATCACCGTTTTATGTTGTCTGACGCAACTTCTAATATTAGGCCATGTCTACATTTTTATTCAATAAACCTTACTGCATAAAACAATTCATTGATTCTGATTTCATAAAATGCCAGTGAGCTCCCAATTGAAACGCTGGAGCCACTTTGTGAATCTGCCGGTAACAAAATACCATGAGGGTTAAATCCCGAGTAGAGCAAGCTCACAAAGGTGGGTGGATTCTGTTCTGCTGGTGTATGACGAAGTAACACAAGGCCATCTCTTCCTTGACTACCTTATCTGTGTAACAATGTTCATCCCAGAGAAGAGCGTCACCCTTATTAACCACTCCACCCACCTGCCCCACTCCACCCAGCACCAAGCACCCCCTTTCTGGCCCAGGTCCAGCAATAACACAGCTGTTGAGGAGGCTTAGTTTCCGTGGCAATGGCTGCTGGAGTGGACTGGAATGTTTGCATGAAGCGAGCTGACATTTGAGGGCGGCCAGCTCAACCAATGGCAGAGGGGAGGGCATTACAGAGACAGTCGGCTGCCAGTTTTCATCTGGCTCCCTCTTCTTCTCTCTCCCCTTTTTTTTCTTTTCCTTTTTTCCCCCCTGTCTTACAGCAGAGGCCACCGGGTTTCTTTCTCTTCATTCCAGCTTGTTTCATAACGGCACAAGAGGCTCTCTGGAGGGCTGGAGGAGAAAACACTTGGCTTTGTAATGTGATCTAAAGATGGAGCTTTAATAGCTTGGCTTTGGATCTTTTTGTTGGATTCACTGGGCTGGGTTTTTTAAGGTCTTGTTGAAGTTTGGGTGTATTGGGAAGTAACCTTGCTATGGTTACTTTGGAAGGAACCATATCGAACACGTGGATATTGAGAAATAATCTTATTAATACGAGTGTTTCAGAACTTTTCCAGATTTGCAGGACCACTGTTTAACACGCCAGTGATCTGCACTTTACATGAATGTATGCCAGTTTGAACTGTACCCTTGAGTTTTTGATGCAAATGCCGATTGCCAGTGATTAAACTCACTGATTGCTTCTTAAACGTTCTACAGATTTTGACACATACAAGGAAAAAAGCTAGGCGTCCACTGCTAAGAGCATTTGGTGGGTGTATACTGAAAAGGCTGTGGCTGTCTGTCACCACATTTTAATTTGATCTCATTGCGAGGATGATAAGAGGCAGCAGGTTTGTGCAGTGACGAGGCACAACACACGTCAAAATGCAGACATGTGTGTATATGTATTATTCAGAGCCTTCTTTGTTCTTTCCATCGGGAAAAATGTTTCTCTCTGTCTTCTTTATTATTGTCAGGATTGTCCTTAGAATATGTATATCAAGTGTTATATTAATGCAAAAGCAACTTCTTGTTGTTGTGGTGGTGATGATGATGATGATGATTATTATTATTCCCCAGAGGATGGATCATTGGTGTACATTGACGTTGGCCTGGCCTACAGAGATGATATGGACAGTGAATGGACAGAGATGGCTCACTCCTTCGAGCAGAGGAAACTCAGCTGCAACTTCACCGCTACCAAGGTAGTTAAGACTGTAGCTCGACTTTTAAATTACAAAAGCTTGCTCATTTTATTGACTTGGCACACAGAGCCAAAGTTGTGTCATGTCTGGGCTTGCCTCTGTCCTGTAGCTTCAATAACTCAGTGCAAACTTAATTTCTTTGCTGTACTTAAAAAAAAAAATTAGTAGTATAAGTAGGGCTGGGCGATATATCGAGTTTTTTAAAAATATCGATATATTTTCATACGAGATATAAGATGTGACAATATCGTTTATATCGATATAGTCTATGTTACGTTATAATTATACTCGTGGAGCCGCAGGTTTGCCTCTCTTTCGTCCACTTTTGTCTCTACGCAACGTTACTCGGCCTCGCCTCTCCTTCACTGAACACAACTCCGCCTCCCCCATAGCTTCACCTGCAGGCAATGACAAGATGAAAGCGGAAAATTTCCGTTAGCGAGTTACCGTGCGTGGGGCTGGACGGCGTCAACGTGTTAGCGAGCTAACCGCGCTAACGACATGCAGCCCGGAGGGGCTGCACGGCCTAAAATCCTTTCATTTTCTCAAAACTCGACAGTGCGCCTTATGTATGAATTCTGGTTGTGCTTACTGACCGCGAACCGATTTTATGTGGTACACAGCGCTCGGCAATCTGTCAAAAAATGTTTTAATATGACTTTGCTAAGCTACGGAGCTGCACCGCTTGATGGATTGTCTTGGAGGATTACGGCTACCGGGGAGGAGCCTCGCGGAGTGATAGTACTGTGCTTCAACGTAATATTACCGTACTGTGTGTGTATAAGGACCACAAATGGCACCTGTTCAGAGACGTGGTGCAGCTGTGAAATCTGTCTCTTTGTTATTATGCTCAGCGTCTATTAGTTTACATTTTGACTGCACAATTGTGAGCTTTTTGTTATGCACAAAAACAACATTGTTTTCTTTTATTTATGGACCATGATTATTTAATAAATGCTGATAATTTATTTTTGAGTAATTTCTTCATGTACATCTACGCTGTATGTAAATAAAAGCGCCCACATCTGGGACACAGTGTGACTAGAACTCTCTTTTTGTTCTTAACTTATGGCTTAAAAAAAAAAAAATCGAGATATATATCTTATATCGGCATCCAGCTAAAAAATATCGAGATATGAATTTTGGGTCATATCGCCCAGCCCTAAGTATAAGTATAAAGTATTTTAGAGGTTTAAAGTACAGCTCTGTCTGCCCTGCTGTTTTTACAGACATGTCTGAACTAGATGCAACACCCTTAATTTACCCAAGAACTCGGTTCTCCTCTCTGAATCATATTTAGTCGGTTATTGTCTAGCAATAAGGGGTAATGGGGTTTGTTAAAAGGTGAGAGCATAACTCTTGAAAAAGGAGAGGTATTATAGTATTTTTCCACAACTGCTGTTAAATAGAAATATGAAACAATATGGTACAAAGCTTTTATGGAAAAGATACTCGGTTTAGGTATTAATTGCAAAACTAGATGGATAAATTGCTGTACTAATAATGTAACCTTTTTATCAGCGTATACAAGAATGATCTGTAAAGTTAAGTTATTATATATATATTAGTTTATATTATGAATCGCATGGTTTCTGACTCCAAAGTCTCTTCATATTATGAAAAAGGTCTGTATCATTAGCCTTAGTGAGAATACTCAAATTTATGATCTAGTGACAAAGCAGGCAATTGAACCCTTGGTAAAAAAGAAAAAAAATTGGCCCAAGGTACAGCATCCCAGGTAGAAATGTTTATATTATTTTATATTATTTTAATATATTTTATATTGTAAAGGCTTCTGACAAGTTACATGGGTAAATTAGTTAAACTGAAGTATTAAGGAGATATTTTATACTCAAAATTTTCAATGAAAACACTGCCTAGGCTATTTTTGTGCTTACATTTTTGTGGGAAAGAAGAATGGAAAATGCTCTGTATTTACTTACACTGCTGCCTCAAAGCTACATTCAGCTAATCTTGTGGATATAGTCAGTTTCAGAACTGTTGATGCTGATGCTTACCTAAAATAAATTCAAGTAGCTTGTCTCTTTAGGTAAACGTGTTTTCAAATGCTTGTTTACTCCAGACTCACGAGAATGAGGGCCGTTACTACGAGTGCGACTTGCTACCTTTCATGGAAGTGGGGAGCGTGGCCCATAAGTACTACCTCCTCAACATTCGCCTGCCTGTCAACGAGAGGAAGAAGATCAATGTGGGAATTGGAGAGATCAGAGACATCCGGCTTGTTGTAAGATTTCACAATGACATGTCATTACCCCATTAAACTCTCACAAAAACACATGCATCAAATACAGTATGCTGGGCTTTAAAGGGTTAAGGGATGTACTGTTATAGCCCTTTTCCACTAGTACCTACTCTGCTCTGCTCAACACGCCTAAGTTTTTAGGGTTTTCCATTAGATAGTAGTACCTATTATCAGGCCTTTTTTAAGCACCTGCACAGCAGGGGCTGAGGCTATCCAAAAATGTACGTCAACAGACTGCATGCCACGGACTGGTTAATCAGCAGCATCACTTGATGAGTCATGAGAGCGTCGCCTACACAAAATCAAAAATGCAATTTTTGAAACCCAACAACAAAGGAAATGACTGCACAAAAAAACAATACATTGAGCAGCAGGTATACCAACGCCTTGACATCCTTCATTATTATGCTGTACGTTTTGACCCCCACACATTATGTTGTACTTAATTGTAATGGGAAAAAAACTGAAATGGAGTGAGGTCGAATCACATTGAGCCAAGTAGGTTTTAGTGGAAAACTTCTATTAATGTTACCGTGCACTGACACTGATAGCGTTTCTTATTGCTCATCAGGGAATTCATCAGAACGGTGGCTTCACCAAAGTTTGGTTTGCCATGAAGACCTTCCTCACACCCAGCATCCTCATCATCATGATCTGGTACTGGAGACGCATCACCCTCATGAGCAGACCTCCTGTCCTGCTAGAGAAGTAAGGCCCCCTCATTATCAGTATCATAGTGATGATCTGTAAAAAGTGCAACTTTTCTTTTTACGTTTCCAAATAACACAAAATTTTGCTGCTGCCATCCACCTTTCTCTTCACTTCATCCATCTACCCTCAGGTGGCCAGTGATGAAGATTCAAATAATTGAATTAACTGTGGCTCAGTGATTACAGATAAATGATATGTTGAGGACCTGCATGTAATTGTTAGATGATAACACAGTAGCTCAGCTTCAGCGCATGTACTAGATGAAAGTACATATTAACTATGGATGAAAAGAACAAGTAGGTCATACTAGCTGTGTACAGTATAGGTCACTGAGATCAGAGGGTGTTATTCATCAAGCGTCTGAGGAGGAATGGTATCTAGGAATGTTGGCATTTCGCACTTGGCTTTTTAACTACTGAAAATTCAATGAGGTGGTGTAAGCAAAACAATGTGGGAAACATGAGAAATCTTCATGGCTGTTTTTGTATATTCCAAAAACCTCCTCAAATATTTGTATTAATTCTATAACCAAGCCAAGTCGATGAAGGTTCAAGCAACACATGGAGGCAGTTGTGCTGCCCTGTGAACAAGTTGAAGTCATGCTCCGAGCCCGGTGTTTGTCTAACCCCCTGCCATGGAGAGAAGACAGATCAGTAAGAGGCAGCGTTCTGCGCCACAGGAAAAACCAGGCGAAGCGTGAAACACGTTACAAAATCTGCAAGCTAGCACTCAGCTGACACATGCTGCACACACGCATTTAGGAATGGGAACACACCCGCTACCGGGACACACACACAGTGTATCTCTCCTTCCCTCTGTGTTTTCCAGCTCAAGGCTCTTATTCCCAGATGACCAGCAGGCTCTCAGGAAGTGCGAATTGTACCCTATTTGTGGACAGTGGATGATTTTTTCATGCTTTAAAAGCTTTACTAGAGTCTCCTGCCATACTAGCCCACATAGGTGTCAGAATGGTAAACCTCAGGCTTTCTCTAAAGTTGTGAGGAGGATGGATGTGAGGGGGAACACAGGATAATATGAAACATCTTTATTTTGTCATTGGAAACGTGCTGAAAATGTCAACTCCTCAGGAACGCAGCAGACATTTTGAGTTGCTACGGCAGAAAACAAATGATAATGTTGATGGTTGCTCACATCTATTGCCTGACATACTCAAATGCACTTAAGAAATAATTCATATTATTAGTTACACCTGTACTTTTCATGCTGTCCCATGTTAAGTAGGGGAAAAAAAGTCTGCCACTTCAGTTTTACAAACTTGACCCTAACCCTTTGACTTTTTTCACACATGCGGGCGTATGCAGGTCCCAGTTCTCCTGCCTGTGTCGATGGTGCCCTGGACACATTCCATACATACCGGTCTAATGTGGTTTCACTTTGTTCACTTTGCAGAACTTTCTGGCGTCAAATTGCTTAGAATGTGTATCAGATTACTTCTCTTGCCCACAGTGTTATCATAAAGTGTTTGTACCCATCTATCTTCTGTAGCTCTGTTTTGCCTTCTTATCTGTCTAGTTACAGTATTTGTTTTATCAGCTGGTCACATGCAGGGACCTGTTGCAATTTGCTAAAAAGATGAGCCTAATTTTTCTCTGTGGCGATTGTTCTCAGTTCACTGGACTCTAGATTTCATGAAACAGATATTCAAGGTCTAGCAGTAATGAGGCTGTTTAGGTAAAATACATGATTTAGAAACGCATAAGTCAAGCTTCTGTGGGAACATGCTGTGGTTGTAGCTGAATGGGTAAGTTAATCAATGTCCTGAAGTCTAGTAAGCCTGGTTAAGTAAATGCTCAGCCTAAAACAAAAAATGTATGTGTGTGTAACAGTTTTAGTCCAGATACAGAAGTTTATACTTTTTCTTTTTTTAAAGTTTTTTTTTAAAAGTAACAAATAATACTTGTTGGGATGTAACTTTATAAAAATAAAAACACACTTCAGGATGAGAATGTCTCACTATGATAAAGATGATCCAGATCACTTGGAACAGCCAACCTCAGAAGGCAGTAAATCCCACTGGGAGTCCTACTTCCCCAGTCTTTAATTCAAATTCAATGAAATGTTCAATGAAACTTCATTTATATGCCACCATATTCGATGCGTCAAATGAAAACCAGGCTAGTTCAAACTGTTTTTTTTTCCCCTTCTTTCCTAAAAAATTCAAAATTTTTCAATAAACATGCAAAAAATAGATTAATTCAATCTTCTATTATATTAATTTTAACATGAAGATGTCAAACTGTGTCCATTCAAAAAAATCAACACAACAGGCTAAAGATGGAAACGACTCCAGCATGACTGCGGTGGAGAGGGGTGGGAGGTGCGGGAGGTGCAGCGGTTGATTGCTGACTGGGAAGGTCAGCAATCAACCGCTCATAGCCCAGAGGTTTGCGAGACAAGAATTTGGGTCAAAATGATGTTTATTTAATTTTTATACATTAGAAAGTGTTAAGTACAAAACACTCCCCCCCCACACCCCCACCCCCACACACACACACATAGTTTTGAGAGAAATCTATAGACCGCGGAGTTTAGATAATAAACACTGGAAATATCGGAAAGTCCAGTTCTTAGCTGAAATAACCGGTTTACATCTTTTGGTGGCTTTTCCTACGCTGAGTCACATATTATTACATAAGTCATCAAAGTAGGTAATGTTGAATTTATGGTTGTTGTTTTTTTTGCTTTCCTAGGGTAATCTTGGCTCTAGGAATCTCCATGACATTCATCAACATCCCAGTGGAGTGGTTTTCTGTTGGCTTCAACTGGACATGGATGCTGCTTTTTGGAGACATCAGGCAGGGCATCTTCTACTCGATGCTGCTCTCCTTCTGGATCATCTTCTGCGGGGAGCACCTCATGGTACTGTACAAAGCTCCATTTACTTTGGTCTTGTGCATGGTTTTTCTGACTCGCTATTGATCTTACTTACAGTTTCTTAATCTCACTTTTATTTAAGTATCCTGAATTATGGTGTTTGAATGAAAGGATGATCGGGCTCGGATAAAAGCAAGGACTGCATGCATGCTCAGGAGAATGCCTCAGCTACTGCACACTGTCTTCTCTTTCTCACTCCAGCCCCCATATTGATATAGGAAAATGCAGAGCACCATGCACTTGCATGTGTAATCACAGAGGACTTGTGCAGATTATTGTTTCTTGATCCTACTCTATGCTTTCTCAGTGTAAAGGTGTATTTATTTTGAAGTACATCTTGCATCTCCATATTCATCACTTGCAAGACTTGACTCTTAATTTATATAATTTCCTTATTTCTCAGTTTAATTAAATAATAATATATTTTTTTGAGTGAGTGTTCATCTTAAAGAAGACCCTTAACAGCTAAACAGAGAACTGTTAACTGAAAGCTAGAGAACAAGCAAATATGACAGATGTGAAGAGTTCAATTCAGTGTTTCATTATATGCATATTTGTTTGGGTTTGTTTTCAGTAATGTCAAAAAAACCCACATGGTTCTCATGACTTAAAGCTTTGTTCTTTGAATAAGGACAATAAAACTTGAGTCTTGTCATGGGTTCATGTTAAAAACCTACACGTCACACTATAAAGTTTGGAAAAGTGGTTTTGCCCATTTTATCTTGTTGTCATTTTTGTCCAGGAAACACAGTTCTTTGAAACATTGGTTCTGGGCAGAGAAGAACTGAAGATGTGTGATCTCTGTGTACCAGCCATCAAAATCTTCCCTGAATTTTGCTGTCATCCCACAAAAGAATCGCAGGTCATTTTTATCTGACGTCTGTAATCTGGCCTGGATTGAGGCAGTCACGGAGATGATCAGACATCAGCTTTTTTTTTGGTCACCTGAACACAGTGACCATTGTCTTGATGAGCTCCATGTCTGCCTCAGACAGGTTCATCGTCTCTTTGTCCCGCCTCAACTCTCTGGACTGTAGCACAGCAGGCTTTTCTCCTGTTGGCTGGCTGGCTCTGCTCCACTTGTTTTCGTTGGCATGCTAAAGCCTCTGCAGCAATGTCACATCTCTACCTGACACACCTGAGCTTGTACGTGGTGTGGTTCCATGGCCTGTTCTTAAACCTGGTTGCTTGTTCTCAAGGTTTTGCTCTGTACAACCTGTTTATTCTGTTCATTATCTAATTTTGCTTTATGTTAATGTGTAAAAGTTCAAGACAGTTTTGCATGACAGCCGTGATCTGTGCTTGAGCTGATATGATTAACAATGTATGCACAATCACTGTATTTTTCAAATGGGTTTTATCAGATGTTAATAGAAGGGAACATCATATTTTAAAAGTCCCCTGTTGGATCAGAGACTGGTACATTTTACATGTGTGATGCAGATGTTCAGTTGCTCTTGTGAGATCAAAAGCTGACATTTATGGCACTTCATACATTTGAGGCTGTGTTTGTGTAGGGCTCATGTACTTCCCACCTTGTCATACAACAGTATTGTTCCTCCCATTGACAGATGACTTTGGTGAGACTACTAGAGAAGTTTTATCCCAGTACCCGCCCACTTTGCATAAACAAAGTGTGTGTGTGTGTGTGTGTGTGTGTGTGTGTGTGTGTGTGTGTGTGTGTGTGTGTGTGTGTATTAATTGCACTGTAACACGTAGAGACGCCAGCAAATCACTATACAATGCTAAAGTGTTTGATCATGTTGTTACAAATTTGAACGACAGTCTTAAAAAATTCCATACATTAGACAGGTGTGCTTATTATGTTGCCAAACAACTTCCAAATCCTTGGTGTTGGTCTCTGCAGATATCACAGACTTTATTAATTACACTTGTCCTTTTCGTGCTATTACTCATCCAAGTATCTGCTGCACAAAAGTTTATTAGATCTCTCCCTGTCAACATCTAATAGACACACCTTTTGGCATCATTTATAACCTCTGGTGTGTATTAACTCTGAACTCTTTCAGCTTGGTCAACTTGTGCTGAATATTAAACTTCAGTCCTTTCCCAATGCTTTCTTTCTGGATTCAAGTAGCTTACTACCGTAACTACTTGAAGACATTCACGTCGTCTCCTTAAAGCTCTTCTTGTGGCATGATACAGCAGGATCTCTTCATGTAAAGCAGCATGATGAGCCTTTTGGGTCCTTCTGCAGAGAAGTCTCAATATTATGATGGTGCCTGTTGATATTTTCATCTTCGTCTTAATCCTGGGTACAGTGTCTGGACAGAAGTATTGAGGAACACCTCTTAATCTTTGAATTCAGGTGTTTTCAGCTCAGTTGCCACAGTTGTATAAAATTAAGCACCTAGCCAGTCAGTCTGCCTTTACAAACATTTGTCAAAAATGGGTCATTCTAAAGTGCTCACTGAATTTGGGTGTGGTTATGTAATAGGATGCCAGTGTTGTAGCTCAATCTGTTTTTAATTTTTCCCTCCTTGACATTCAGTGATCAACTGTCAGTGGTATTATTGCACTTTAAGTGTTTAGGAACCATAAAGGTGCTAGAGTGGTTACAGTGTGAGGTTATGGAGTGCTGAGGCACAAGTTGTGTCGCCAAGTCACAAAACTATGCTGGATAACTGCACAGGTCCAAATATCCTCTAGAATTAATCTTTAATCTGAGTAATTTATCACAGTGCTATTTCAGTAGTTACGTCTAAAATTGTTTTACTGTTATGGCATGCATAGGTTCTTTCTCTTCAGCACCCTCTGCTGGTCATAGTGGAAATACTCACCAGCTTTTATTTTGGTGGGGTTTTTCTGTGTTCCTGTGGGTAGAGGAAACAGGAAGCTGGTCGCTTGTTAGCCTGCAGAATATGTTGTTGCTCTTTAAAACGTTTCTGCCTTGGAGAGTTATTGCTTGTGAGTATTAATGTACAACATGTTTACAAGTTTATTTGGTGCATTTCTATTACATAGATTTGTTTAGAAACCAGTTATTTCATGTGCTATGTTTATCTTTGAGGAAGCTAAACTCGCTAAGTTGTATTGTGATCAATACTGAGTCGCTGTTGATTACACATACTATATAACAGTATAATTCATATCCTAGAAGTGTGTGTAAAGAGGAAAAGACATCTTGTGACATTTACTTTGTGTTTGTTTTTAGTTTTACGGGAAGAAAAGGATGTCAATCATTGAACTACTGACGAAGTAAAAAGCCTTAAACTTACTTCCGCCTCCAATGTTCATTGGAACCGTTAGCTGTCTGTCAAGTTGGGCAAAGGGACGCACAATAAGGACAGAACAGTAAAAAAGCAGCTTCTCAGCAGGCAGAGATAATCAAAGACAGCAACTTCGTCTGCCAGCACGTCTCATCTCTACTACTGCTTACGCTTGCCACACAGCAGCATTGTGGGATGGAGGACACACAAGTCACAAAAGAAATAACGCAGCTGTCGGCTCTAGAGACCAGGTCAGTGGCCTCTATAGCATCGAGTGGATCATCAGCCAGTCGAGCCGCTGCTGCAGCTCGTGCTAAACTGGAGGCAGCTCGCGCACGAGCTGATTATGCCAAAATAGAGTCAGAAATGATGATTGAAAAGGCTCGCATAGAGGCCAAATTGAACACTTTACAGTATGAAAAGGAGGTAGCAGCAGCTATGGCTGAAGCCAGCATCCTTGAGGTTGCAGCAGAGGAGTCTGTCAAAACTGAAAGGAAACCAGCCTTTGAAGAGACTGCTGAAAGGACACGGCAGTATGTGGAGCAGCATCTACAGCCAACCGAGAGTGCTAAACCAGAGGAAGAGCATAGAGAGTCAACTGTTCATGAGCTGAAGCCCACGATTCAACCCAGGCAAAGCTTTGGTACTCCATATGTTGAATCTCACTTGTTCAAAATGAGAAACAAAGCCATTCCAACATCAGGGCTATCTCAGGAACCAAAGTCTGGTATTTATCCCCACTCAACACCGCACCCACCAGAGAGCACAAGGGAAAGGTCGCCTGATTGAGTCATACCTCAACTCCTACCAGATGGCGGTGCTCAGGTGGGTGATATAGCAAGGTACTTGGCACGGAGGGATCTTATTAATGCTGGTCTCACAAAGTTTGATGACTGCCCTGAAAATTACTGGGCGTGGAAATCCTCCTTTCTGAATGCAATCAGTGGACTAAAACTCAGCCCCAGTGAGGAGTTGGACCTCCTTATTAAATGGCTAGGGCACGACTCAGCACGGCATGTGAAAAGAATAAAGACAGTGCATGTCTGTCGTCCTGAAGTTGGACTGGACAAAGCCTGGGAGCGTTTGGAGGAATGTTTTGGCTCTCCAGAGATAATTGAAAAAACACTGTTCGACAGGCTTACAAACTTCCCAAAGGTCAGTAGCAAAGATCCTGTTAAGCTGAGAGAGCTTAGTGACCTGCTGCAAGAGGTTGAGGCAGCAAAATCAGAGGGTTATCTCCCAGGGCTAAGCTATCTTGACACTGCACGTGGTGTCGCTCCAATTGTGGACAAGTTACCACACAATATCCAGGAAAAGTGGCTCTCTCAGGGTTTTAGGTATAAAGTTGACCATAGTGTCATTTTTCCGCCATTTTCCTTTCTCTGTGACTTTGTCTGCAGAGAGGCACAAGCCCGCAATGATCCAGGCTTCAGGCTCTTAGCATCTACAACAGACCACTTTAGATCAGATACTACAGTGAGGAAGACCTATAAGAGTTTGGTCTCTGCTCACAAGACGGAAATATCACAGGGGAAAGCTGGCCAAGACAGCGTGAGAGAGCAAACCTGTGATGTGGAAAGGCAGTGCCCTATTCATAAAAAGCCACATCCCCTCAAGCGCTGCAGAGGGTTTCGCAATAAACCCATTGAGGAGCGTAAGACCTTCCTCAAGGACAATGGTATCTGTTTTAGATGCTGTTCTTCCACTAGTCACATGGCCAAGAACTGTAGCACAACAATCAAGTGTACAGAATGTGAAAGCAGGAATCATATCTCTGCCCTTCATCCAGGACCACCTCCTGCAACTCTCTTTGGTCATGGCGGGGAGGGCACAGAAGAGACAACTCAGCCTGCTATAACATCGACTTGTACCGAAGTATGTGGAGAAGCTCAGAGAGGAAGATCCTGTTCTAAGATCTGCTTGGTAAAGGTTTTCCCAAAAGCGCAGCCAGAGCGAGTGACAAAGGCTTATGTCGTGCTCGATGATCAGAGTAATCGGTCACTTGCCAGGTCAGAGTTTTTTGATGTTTATGGCATAGAGGGGTCAGAGTCTCCATTCACATTTCGTACATGTGCGGGAACAACAGAAATGATGGGTAGAAGAGCTACAGGCTTTGTAGTGGAGTCACTAGACGGAGCCACATCAGTCACGCTGCCGACAATAATTGAATGTAATAACATTCCGAGTAACAGAGCTGAGATACCTACCCCTGAGGTGGCAGCAGAACATGCTCATCTAAGGCCAATAGCCCATCTCATCCCACCACTCGATCACAAAGCTGAGATCCTCCTTTTACTTGGACGTGACCTACTTAGTGTCCACAAAGCGAGGCAGCATAGAAACGGTCCTCACAATGCCCCATATGCACAGAAACTGGACCTGGGATGGGTCATCATTGGTGACGTCTGTTTAGGTGATGCTCATAAGCCTGCAGCTGTGGATGCCTATCACACTAATGTGCTTGAGAACAATCGCCCATCCTATTTCAGACCATGTCCAAATATGGTTCATATCAAAGAGAATTATGGGTCCAAGTCTGAGCGTAAAGCCTTCCCTACCACCAAAACACCTATAGTTAAGGCATGCACTCTTGGAAGCACCATCTATGATACATCCGAGGACGATAACAAAATCGGCCTTTCTATTGAAGACAAACTGTTCCTAGAGGTCATGAAGAGAGAGATGTTCATAGATGACAGCAACAGCTGGGTGGCGCCACTTCCATTTAAGGGACCTCGCCAGTGGCTGCCCAACAATCGCGACCAGGCCGTCAAACGCTTATCCTCTCTTCAGCGCACCCTTGAAAAAAGGCCTGAAATGAAGAGGCATTTCTTTGCTTTCATGCAGAACATATTTGATCGTGACCATGCTGAACTGGCTCCTCCACTTGAGGTGGACAAGGAGTGCTGGTACTTACCTACGTTTGGGGTGTACCATCCTCAGAAGCCGGATCAGATCAGGGTTGTGTTTGACTCAAGTGCAAAGTGCCATGGCGTCTCTCTCAATGATGTTCTCCTCTCTGGACCTGACCTCAATAATAGCTTATTGGGAGTATTGTTGAGGTTCAGACGTGAAACTGTTGCAGTAACCGCTGACATTGAACAGATGTTTCACAGTTTCATTGTAAGAGAGGACCATCGAAACTATTTGCGCTTCCTCTGGCATGAAGACAACAATCCTGCCAATGACATCTGTGAGTATCAAATGAAGGTTCACGTGTTTGGCAACAGCCCCTCACCATCCGTAGCTATATACGGCCTTCGATGTGCAGCAGCTCATGGTGAAGAGGAATTCGGATCAGATGCACGACGCTTCATTAAGAGGGAGTTCTACGTTGACGATGCGCTTATGTCAAGGCCCACAGCCAGTGAATCTATTGATCTAATGAAGAGAGCACAGGAAATGCTTGCCACATCTAACCTTCGCCTGCATAAAATAGCATCAAACAGCTCTGAGGTTCTTGATGCGTTTTCTCCAGATGACCGTGCAAAGGGGCTTAAAGAGCTAAATCTGGAGACTGATGTGACACCTACACAGCGAAGTCTTGGTCTGATATGGGACCTAAAGAAAGACGCCTTTACCTTTCGAGTAGCAGAGACAGTGAAGCCCTTTACAAAGAGAGGTGTCTTAGCTACAATCAATGGTCTTTTTGATCCCTTAGGATTTGCTTCACCGGTTACAATCCAGGGAAAGATGCTGCTGAGAGAACTTTCAAGTGAGGCCCTAGACTGGGACACTCCACTGCCTAGAGAAAGGGAGGCCGAGTGGGATACATGGAAAGAATCTCTTGTCGATCTCAAGAATGTACATATTCCAAGGACCTACGCTTCTGCTACGATGTCAACAGCAATCAGAAAAGAGTTACACATCTTTTCAGATGCCTCCACTAAAGCCATTGCAGCAGTTGCTTTCCTAAAGACCACTGGCGAAAATCAGAACCATCAGGTGGGCTTCGTTCTAGGGAAAGCAAAATTGGCCCCACAATCTGCTCATACAATTCCAAGACTGGAATTGGGAGCTGCTGTTTTAGCTGCAGAGCTTGCTGAAGTCATCACAAGTGAACTGGACCTAAATCTTGAGGCAGTTGAATTCTACACAGACAGTCGTGTGGTTTTAGGCTATATAAGCAACCAGACGAAGAGGTTCTATGTATATGTTGGCAACAGGGTGCAGCGAATCAGGAGGATTTCAGGACCAAAACAATGGCACTATGTCCCTACGAGCTCTAACCCTGCTGACATAGGCACACGCTCGGTGCCTACCGCCATGCTTGGTGACAGTGCCTGGCTTAAAGGACCTGCCTTCTTGTTACAAGCTAGTGTTACAAGAGAAGCTGAAACCTATGACCTTGTGGACCCCGAGTTGGATGATGAAATACGCAGCTTTGTCACTCACACGAGTAATGATGGGTCTCTGCTTGGATCGCAAAGGTTCAGACGTTTTTCCTCTTTGAAGAAACTCCTCAAGGCCCTTAGTTTGCTCATTCATATTGCAAAGGTCTTCAAGAGCAAAGATGAAGGTCCCTCTTGCAGTTCATGGCATCATTGCAAACAGTCTCGCACAGCAGAGGAACTGACAAAGGCTGAGATTGTCGTCATCAAAAGTGTGCAGAAGGAAATGTTTGAGGAGGAACTTGCCTGTATTGCTAATGGTAAAGACATACCAAAACACAGCTCTTTACAAAAACTCAATCCCTACTGTGATGATGAAGGACTCTTGAGGATAGGTGGAAGGCTCAAACACGCCAACATCGACTACAAGGAGAAACATCCTCTCATTATTCCAGGTGGTAGCCATGTTGCCAAGTTGATAGTAGAACACCATCACCAGCGAGTAATGCATCAGGGACGGGTGTTCACAGAAGGTGCAGTCCGTACTGCTGGATATTGGATTACAGGAGCAAGGAGGCTAATCAAACAGATTATCCACAACTGTATCACCTGCAACAGACTTAGGAAGAAAGCAACTGAGCAAAGAATGGCAGATCTGCCTTCTGATCGTATCAGCACCGAACCTCCTTTCACCTTCGTGGGTTTGGATGTATTTGGCCCTTGGTCTGTGGTCACAAGGCGCACAAGAGGAGGCCAGGCAAATAGCAGAAGGTGGGCTGTTCTTTTTACGTGTCTTAGCACACGTGCTGTGCACATTGAACTGATTGAGTCGATGGACGCATCAAGTTTCATCAATTCCCTGCATCGATTCTTCAGTTTGAGAGGGCAGAGATAACAGCCATCATTAATGCTAGACCTTTGTCTCCTATCACAACAGATCCTGACACACCCTTCCTGTTGACACCTTCCATGCTTCTCACTCAGAAGGTGTGCACTCCTCTTCCCCCTCTGGGAAATTTTATTGAGAAAGATCTCCATCGACAGCAGTGGAGGCAAGTTCAACACCTTGCAAACACATTTTGGACCAGATGGAGACGGGAGTACTTAGGGACACTGCAAAGCCGGAACAAGTGGCAACGTAACCATACAAACCTCAAGGTGGGAGATTTGGTGCTCATCAAAGACGCACAAGCGAGGCGGAATGAATGGCCAATGGGACTTGTCAACCAGATCTTCCCGGATAAGGATGGCAGGGTCAGGAAGATTGAAGTGAGGGTCTCGAGAAATGGAACTATGTCAGAGACCTGTGTCAGAGACAGTGTTATTGATGTCCCCAAAGGACTGAGAAGTATGTGTGTCATGATGGTAAACATTGTATTCAGATATAATCTGTAAAATCTTGCAGTTTATGATGTTTCAGTTGGTTCATAATGGTATTTTACAATACCAGACGGGGAGTGTTATGGCATGCATAGGTTCTTTCTCTTCAGCACCCTCTGCTGGTCATAGTGGAAATACTCACCAGCTTTTATTTTGGTGGGGTTTTTCTGTGTTCCTGTGGGTAGAGGAAACAGGAAGCTGGTCGCTTGTTAGCCTGCAGAATATGTTGTTGCTCTTTAAAACGTTTCTGCCTTGGAGAGTTATTGCTTGTGAGTATTAATGTACAACATGTTTACAAGTTTATTTGGTGCATTTCTATTACATAGATTTGTTTAGAAACCAGTTATTTCATGTGCTATGTTTATCTTTGAGGAAGCTAAACTCGCTAAGTTGTATTGTGATCAATACTGAGTCGCTGTTGATTACACATACTATATAACAGTATAGTTCATATCCTAGAAGTGTGTGTAAAGAGGAAAAGACATCTTGTGACATTTACTTTGTGTTTGTTTTTAGTTTGACATCCTTTTCTTCCCGTAAATCATTGAACTACTGACGAAGTAAAAAGCCTTAAACTTACTTCCGCCTCCAATGTTCATTGGAACCGTTAGCTGTCTGTCAAGTTGGGCAAAGGGACGCACAATAAGGACAGAACATTTACTAACAAATCAAAGAATCTGTATTTCTGTGTGTCCTTCACCTGTCTGTCACAAATCTACCTCACACTCACTGAATGTACTGCTAATGTTGTTCGGATGAAATATTTGGTATTTTTCCTATTTCTTGGAAATCAATGGATGGAGCCTGTTTCTCCTGTGAACAGGCATCATCAAATGTGAGATGTCACAGGTCAGAGAATTTTGCAACTACTGAAGCTTGATTTACAGTGGGGCAAAAAAGTATTTAGTCAGCCACCGATTGTGCAAGTTCCCCCACCTAAAATGATGACAGAGGTCAGTAATTTGCACCAGAGGTACACTTCAACTGTGAGAGACAGAATGTGGAAAAAAAAATCCATGAATCTACATGGTAGGATTTGTAAAGAATTTATTCGTAAATCAGGGTGGAAAATAAGTATTTGGTCAATAACAAAAATACAACTCAATACTTTGTAACATAACCTTTGTTGGCAATAACAGAGGTCAAACGTTTACTATAGGTCTTTACCAGGTTTGCACACACAGTAGCTGGTATTTTGGCCCATTCCTCCATGCAGATCTTCTCGAGAGCAGTGATGTTTTGGGGCTGTCGCCGAGCAACACGGACTTTCAACTCCCGCCACAGATTTTCTATGGGGTTGAGGTCTGGAGACTGGCTAGGCCACTCCAGGACTTTCAAATGCTTCTTACGGAGCCACTCCTTTGTTGCCCGGGCGGTGTGCTTTGGATCATTGTCATGTTGGAAGACCCAGCCTCATTTCATCTTCAAAGTTCCCACTGATGGAAGGAGGTTTTGGCTCAAAATCTCACGATACATGGCCCCATTCATTCTGTCCTTAACACGGATCAGTCGTCCTGTCCCCTTGGCAGAAAAACAGCCCCATAGCATGATGTTTCCACCCCCATGCTTCACAGTAGGTATGGTGTTCTTGGGATGCAACTCAGTATTCTTCTTCCTCCAAACACGACGAGTTGAGTTTATACCAAAAAGTTCTACTTTGGTTTCATCTGACCACATGACATTCTCCCAATCCTCTGCTGTATCATCCATGTGCTCTCTGGCAAACTTCAGACGGGCCTGGACATGCACTGGCTTCAGCAGCGGAACACGTCTGGCACTGCGGGATTTGATTCCCTGCCGTTGTAGTGTGTTACTGATGGTGACCTTTGTTACTTTGGTCCCAGCTCTCTGCAGGTCATTCACCAGGTCCCCCTGTGTGGTTCTGGGATCTTTGCTCACCGTTCTCATGATCATTTTGACCCCACGGGATGAGATCTTGCGTGGAGCCCCAGATCGAGGGAGATTATCAGTGGTCTTGTATGTCTTCCATTTTCTGATGATTGCTCCCACAGTTGATTTTTTTCACACCAAGCTGCTTGCCTATTGTAGATTCACTCTTCCCAGTCTGGTGCAGGTCTACAATACTTTTCCTGGTGTCCTTCGAAAGCTCTTTGGTCTTGGCCATGGCAGAGTTTGGAGTCTGACTGTTTGAGGCTGTGGACAGGTGTCTTTTATACAGATGATGAGTTCAAACAGGTGCCATTCATACAGGTAACGAGTGGGGGACAGAAAAGCTTCTTACAGAAGACGTTACAGGTCTGTGAGAGCCAGAGATTTTCCTTGTTTGAGGTGACCAAATACTTATTTTCCACCCTGATTTACGAATAAATTCTTTACAAATCCTACCATGTGAATTCATGGATTTTTTTTTTTCACATTCTGTCTCTCACAGTTGAAGTGTACCTCTGGTGCAAATTACTGACCTCTGTCATCATTTTAAGTGGGGGAACTTGCACAATTGGTGGCTGACTAAATACTTTTTTGCCCCACTGTAGGTCTTCGTAGTATCAGAAGTTATCATAGTTTCTAAATTACCCTCCACTGACTGTGAGATCTACATTTGCTGGCTAACATGTCTGTGACAGTGAGCACAGACATTAGTTGATTTTTAAGATCGCAGTCCAGTCAATCAGTCAATCACAAATCAAAAACTCTGATGAAGATGGTGTGTTTATAAAAGGACATCTGTTTCATCTATAGCATGGCCATTCCTCGAGAAGGTAGCATGCAGTAAGTGATGAAATGTGAAAAACATCTGTCTGTTTTGTGCTTCTCTTTCAGGACCAGACAGAGAGGAACCGTTTCTCAATTTACTGGAAGCAGGTTGGACCTGTCGTGTTTGGTTCCTTCTGCCTCTTTATCTTTGACATGTGTGAGAGGTGAGACTAAGTTTTCATTAAACACAGTTTTAAATAACCATATTAAAACGGAGTATGTCCATTGCATTATAGAGGTGCGTTTACAGCAAACCACAGACGGTATAAAAGATGGACGTAGCCACCGTGACCTCACTCATTGGTTGGCAAAGTCTTGTTTATGAACCTTTGAACTGGGCGTTTTTTGCGGTCTCTGTTTGGAAACCAGACGTACAGGGAATGGATTGATTTGATAACAGCTGAAGACAATGCATGCTCATTGGCTACTGATTTGTTACTCACAAGCTGTTAGCCAATCGATATACCCTAGATCAGCGGTCCCCAACCCCAGTCGTTTGGTACCAGGCTGCGAGAGTTGAGGCCCGGGGGGGAGGGAATTTCTGGAATTTTTTATCTTTTTTTTTATTTTATTGTTTTTATGCTTAACTTGGTTTCCCTGGGTCTTTATCCGTGACACCTTAAAGACCGGTCTGTGAAAATATTGTCAGACATAAACTGGTTCGTGGCGCAAAAAAGGTTGGGGACCGCTGCCCTAGATAATGCCCCGTTTTAACTCCTATGAGCATATTCTATGCAAGTTTTGTGATTTATTTACATGACACTATTAATTGAGTCCAGATACTCATCAGGAGACTATATAATTTCTTTTTTCAAACCACAGTAGTCACTCCTTATTTGCAACTGCTATGGCTAATTGTTCAAAATTAGTTAAATGTACTGCATTGTACCAGTATTTTTCTTTTCCATGGGTTGTGTGTTATCATATTACTCCTTCGAAGTGTGTCTGTATATAAAAAAAGATTTCTGTCATACTTGATGTTTGTTTTTTTTATTTATTTATTTTTCTCCTCCTTAGAGGTGTCCAGCTGAAAAATCCCTTCTACAGCATCTGGGCTTCGGACATAGGAACAGAGCTGGCTGTATCCTTTTTATGACCAAATGTTGAACATTCATTAGGGAGAAATGATGACAGTGGAGACCCTATGGCAGAGTAAATTACCAAAGCATGACTTCTGAGTTTAGCATGAATAAACATTGTTATGGTTGATCTTCTGCTTCATTTGTTGGAACAGATTAATTTCCTCATTGATACTATGCCAGCTTCCAAACTGCACTTGGCTTCTGCACAAACTGGCAACTGTATTCTCTTGACTAATATGATGATATGAAACATTCAGTTATGCCATATGTGCATTGCTGAGGGTTCTTGTGTTTACGTGTGCATATCCATTTTTGTTTGCTTGGCGATCTGATTGATGTAAAATTCATCAGCACACAACCTTTTTTATTTTTTTTGGTCACCTTAGCTGCTTTAAAATATATTATACAATGATCCATAACTGCATGAATAGAGTTGTGGGTTTATGAGTATAACTTTATAAGTTTTTTCACCTCAGACATTATTGTGAAAATGTGTTTTGTAAGTTTAAATTTGTGGAACCTTTTCATCTATTTTCACTATTAGTAGTACGACTACGACTACTACGACGACTACTACTTACTTCCTTGACAAGTTTCCTTAGATGGCTTTCATAATTGTGGCAGGGATCTGTGCGTGTCTCTACTTTCTCTTCCTCTGTTTCATGGTTTTTCAAGTCTTCCGCAACATTAGTGGCAAGAGGATGTCCCTCCCTGCCATGTCTAAGGCCAGACAGCTTCACTATGAGGTGTGTGTCTGCGGTTTAGTTAGTTTGTCATGCCAGTGTGTTTAGATCTAGGTTTTTTATTATCTTACACACACATTAATGCACTCCTAACAGTGTTGTGACGCTTAATGTTTTCTTACTAAGTAATCCCACTGTCATCATTTTAGGGTCTGATTTTTAGGTTCAAATTCCTCATGCTGGTCACTCTGGCCTGTGCTGCACTGACAGTGATCTTCTTCATCATAAGTCAGGTGAGTCTCATTCATAAAGTTACGGAATCTGTTGTGTCTCAGAGTAAGGGCCAGTTACGACATTGAAAGGACAAAATCATTAAAAATGATCTCTCTTGGTTTTGGTCCAGGTGAATGAAGGTCACTGGCACTGGGGAGAACACACAGTGCAGGTGAACAGCGCCTTCTTCACTGGCATCTACGGTATGTGGAATCTGTACGTGTTCGCCATCATGTTTCTCTATGCACCGTCTCACAAACACTATGGAGATGAGCAGTCAAGTGGTCAGTGCATCACTGGTAAGTACACCTTTCTACTTGCCTTATAATTAACCCGCTTTTTAATTTTTTTTATTTTTTTATTTTGGTCTCTAAAAATTACCAAATCATGGCAATAAATTATTGATAAGGCTAGTTTTTATTGCTTGCTCCTAGACGTAACCCCTTTCTCTTCATTGTATTAAAGCTGAATTTTATTAATGCAGGCAGCACGGTGGCACGGTGGTTAGCACTGTTGCCGCACAGCAAGAAGATCCTGAGTTCAATTCCACCATCAGGCCGGGGTCTTTCTGTGTGGAGTTTGCATGTTCTCCCCGTGTTTGCGTGGGTTCCCTCCGGGTACTCCGGCTTCCTCCCACCGTCCAAAAACATGCAGTTAGTGGGGATAGGTTAATTGGAAAATCCAAATTGCCATTAGGTGTGAATGTGCGAGTGAATGTGAGCGCGAATGGTTGTCTGTCCCTGTGTGTTGGCCCTGCGACAGACTGGCGACCTGTCCAGAGTGTACCCCGCCTCTCGCCCTATGACAGCTGGGATAGGCTCCAGCGCCCCCCGCGACCCTGAAAAGGATAAGCGGAAGCGAATGGATGGATGGATTTTATTAATGCCCCCAGTAGCTCTTACTTCAATCTAATAGAGAGCAAGTATCTGTCTCCTCTTGTAAAGCTGCCTATTCATCCAAAGTTTGTTTTTTGGAGTGAGTGAGAAAGGCTTGATTCCCAGGGGAAAGAAGGGTCTCTTTGGCCTGAGAGTGAGATTCTAATGGACACCAGGCTTCCTTCCAGGCGGAAAAGAAGGGAACAGTGAAGAGAGGGGGTGGGGCGAAGAGCAAGGAAGTAATGAAAACCATCCATCCATCTCCTGACGTCAGTGGCATGAGAGAGAGAAAAAGAGGGTTTGAAGTTTGGAAGCTTTCCCTGAAGTGCGTCAAGGGGTCTCGTGGGAGGAGCAGCTCTCTCCAAGCTTCACTCTCCATGTTTTGATTTACTTTTTCAGCTCTCTAGTTTCACTTCTGCTTTGCGCAAGCTGAGAGTGTTTATGTAAATGAAATTCAGCTAAAGCAGCTTGATATGCAACAGACTCCTGCCTGCAGTAATGTAAAGTTGGAAAAAGCCCAAAAAGGACTAAAGATGTCCTGAAAAATGTGATGATGATGTTTTATGTGCAGGTGATGGCGGCGCGAACAGCGGCGAAGACCTCCATCTGACCACAACTATCACGCATCTCGATGGTCCCACTGTGGTCTACAAGATGACTGGCAAAGAAGCCCAGGAATAGATTTAACACTGTTACGCAGACTCCCATCTACTCTCTGCTCCACCACTGATGTATATGTAATCAAACAGGCTTCCTCTTTATGTCTGAAGTGGCTCTAAAATGGGATCGACAATCCACCTTGCATGCAATTACCATCACCCTGAAATTGCTCTCTGGCATCAAACCACGAGGTTGTTTAAAAGCCAGTATGTTCCCAAAGTGTCTTTTTGTATTTGTAAAGGCTGAATATCAGCACTCCTATCAGTCCTGTTCATTTCACGGTGGAATTTCTTCTCACATTTCATACTTTATTGTAAACTATGTGGTGTTTGTTAATGTTGCACAATACCTTTCACACAAAGTCTGGTACTGAAAAAGCTGCTTTACAGGGAGACGAAAGCAGTTCTTTGTGGCGTGAGGCGCTGTCGCACTCCTGTGCCATTTGTTTTAAAAACCTGAGCTGACGAAGACCGACTGCAAGATGTTTTAGACACGTGGTTTGATTTTCTGCTTTATTAGGGGGCGTTTTCTCATTCAAGGCGTTCAGAACCTGTCACAAACGTATGTGTCATAGAAAGTAGATCATATGGAGTACTGCTGTCACAATTAGTCATTCAAGTCCTTTTAAAAAAAAAAAACAAACAAAAAAAAAAAATATATATATATATATCTCTCACTGGGGAAATGTACAGACCATAGCCACATTGGGAAATGCATACTGTATGTTTATTTGGTTACAATGTCGATATCTATTTTTCATAAAGTGCTTATTTTCAACTTCACAAAATATATGCATCCAGCTCTATCAATATTTTTGAAGTTGATTGTAGCCTATTACACTTTTTTTTTTTTTTTTTAAGTTTAGTCTCTTTTATTTGCTTTTTATGCTGATTTAAATAAAAACTTTTACTTAATGTGTGTATTGTTAAGACTTTTTCTTTTAATTCAGACCAACCAAAGAAATAAAAATGTGTTTTTGTGAAGGGTTTTAATGCATAAACCGTTGGACACTTCTGCTGCACACAGAAAGGAAAGAGTGCGCCTCAGCAAGGCTAACAGCAGAATGACAGTGCTGCTTTCACTTTTGTCAAGTTAGCTGGAGACTTTTGGTGTAACAGGAAACAGATTCAGTGTTTATTCTAAACATTAAGAATAAGGGAAAATCTTTACTGTGTTTCATTGAGAATTTTCTTGCATATCTGCATGTTGGTCCCAGAGAGGACTTTGGTACTCTGAATGCAGCTTTCTGTGTTGCTACTACTGAGTATATCTTGATTAGAAATTTTCTTTCCAGGTTATAGTTGATGTAAAACCAAGTAAAACTGTATTTTTTCTGTGTAGTTTGTTACCAATGCTTTGTTTTGTTTTTCTTTTTAATCCTTATTTTTTACATTAGTTTTTGTTACTGTTGATGTTTAATTTAGTGTTTTTAAATAATATGCTGAGTATTTTTTTGGTCTTTTTGTTTTGTTTCGGGTTTTTTTGTTTGTTTGTTTGTTTTAGCATGCATGTAGCATGATTAAACACGTTCAGAGTAGGTAATACAATACAGACAGAACTTTTGAGTTGATTCTCTCATATATACTAACCAGCTGCGTTATTGTGGAAAAGCTGCTTATATCTAACCAGCCATTCCCATGTCATCACACCGAATGCATTAGGCAGGTAAACAAAGTCAAGGCAACATTCTGAAATACAAACCGGACAACAGAATAGGGAAGAAAAAAGATTTAAGTGACTTTGTGGTTGTTGGGTGTCAGGCTGCTCTAAGTAGTTTGGAAACTGATGATCTACTGGGATTTTTCCACACAACCATGTCTGGGGGTTTACAGAGAAAGGTTTGAAAATATCCAGAAATCTGGATTAAAATTGTCTGGTTAATGTCAGAGGACAATGGCTAGACTGCTTCAGGCTCATACTAGAAGAAAATCTCTAAAGGCACCGCGCACTGAATTTTAAAGCAGCAGTAGACGACCACCAGATATCATTCCTGTCAGCTAAAGACAGAAAACGAAGGCTGCAATTCACACAGGAAAAGGGAATCCACCAAAGCACTAGCATGTACCTAATAAAGTGGCCCGTGACTTTAGACTTCCAATTCTCAATGAATATTTACACCAGGACCTCACTGACTAAAATATAAACCATTTCCCGTGTGCTTTAATTTTATTAATTTTTTATAATTAAGAGTGTTTATTAGAAATGCATTTCTCGTTATCTGTGGCAACCGATGCAGAAATAACAGCAAATTTACATTTAAAAGGCCAACTTTACACTTAGCTTTTTAGATTAAATTCGATGTAATAATGCAGTAGCTTAGACTGCTCGACTTTCATTTTATTGTGAAATTTTACGGAAGTCGCGTCTGAGCGGTGGGTAGCTTGAAGCTGGCGGTCGTCCTGCGTTTCGGTTGGTCCGCCTCTCTCCCGACAAAATTCGGCTGTTCTCGACGCAAAGCGTCCAAGTGGAGGAAAAGGAAAGAAAAGGGGGAAGCTGGCGAAGAAGAAAAAGTAAACCACAATTAAAAGAAATTAGCTCTAAACGTCCGCAGAAAGTGAAAGCTGAGCTTGGAAGTCGACGGCGAGGTCTCCGCTGAGCTTGTTTTCCACAGTCTGTGGTGTAAACACGTTAGTGTAGTTCTGACATTGCGCCGTGAGAGACAGAGCTGAGGGAAAGGTCTCCTCCCAGTCTGTTGACGGAGACAGTTTGGCTTCAGTGGAAGGAGACACGGCTATACCTGACTGCACAGTACACCGGCCAGGTAAGACTGCAAACATGTTGATAAAATGTCACATTAGTAGCCGATATAACGAGCTTTACGCTGAAGCAACAGTTGGTCTCAATCTGTTCTACTATGAGACATATTTACTGTCAGCTGCCAGCTTTCACAGTCTCCCTCCGCCTGTGCAACACTTAGGTGGCACCACAGACAGTTTAGACACACAAATGTTATTTCTGCAGTTGTGTGTCTACAAAGAAATGTGTGATTCGTTTGGTATTCAACAGGTGAAAAGCTTTTAACTGAAGGTTTGTTCAACACACTGCTGCCTTCTGCCCCGATTATTCCCCAAAGGCCCCACCTACTGTGTTTGCCACATAGTGACTTATTTTGAAAAGCAGATAGATTATTCTAGAAGAGAAAATAAAACCAAGCCACTTCCTTCATGGCAAATCAGATGTATAATGGGTAGGGACATTACTAGTGTAAGCCCACCACGAACCAGTTCTGAGCCTGGGAAGTGGCTGAGATGTTTACATGGGGCATCAACAGTTCAGGCCATTAGGAGGACAGAATACAGACCAGCCATTGATAAGCCCAACTCATTAGTACCCCATTCACTGCCATCAAAGCTTCCTCTCGACATGAGTGGATCACACCGCACACAGTGGAAGCCCAGGAGCATACATTTCCTGTCTTCACGTTCCTGACATGCCATGAAGTTTTATTTTGAAGGAGTGAACTGCCTCAGAAGTCAGAAGAGATGAAGTGACCGAATCTGTGCCACTGCTTTATCCCATTATAGAAGCTTTTAAGTTTACTGTTTCATTAATGAAGGAACTGACAGCCCTACAGTGCTGGGTCCAGTCATAAGGCTGCTATTATGCTATTACATGGAACAGACTCTTTTAAAAAAAAACAACAACTTATTTTCAGCTCTTAAAAAAAAAAAAAAAATGACAGAACAGCTCCTCAGATGAGATTTGGGATGGTTTCAACGTGTTATCACCTAAAAAAAACCCATTGATTCTTTTTTAGCGGCACCCGCTGCATTTGTAGTTGTGTGAGTAGGTTAGCTGGATAGCTGGCAGGATTTAGTATGACGTGTGATGCATGTAAATTGATTAGTAACAGAGGAAGGGGGCTATGTGATCGAGATGGGAACCATGTCCTGCTTAACGCAGCGGTTGGAGAGAGGAACGGGGAGGGGAACTCCTTGTAAGCTGCAAGACTGAATGGAGGATCACTTTTGTTTTGTTTCCTTCCTCCTTCCCCATCTGAGCCAAGTTGTGGGATGTGGCCGCACATGCAGCTGTCACCAATGCTGTAATCCTTTATCTGTGAATGGCGTGCATCTCCTCCTCCGACACAGAATGCTGCTTGACTCGATTGGCAGCGAGTTTTTGACAAGCAGGAGGAAAATGCAGCGGTGACCACCGTCTAAGACCAGGATCTGTTTCCTCATAGAGCTCTCTGTGATTCCCCGCAGTGGAGAGTTTTGTTGAAGTAGGAGGCGGTATGTGTGTACGTGCCTGTGTGTGCCTGCTTTCGTGTCTTTTCAGTGATCTCACTACTTCCTTAGTGGGCTGAGATTCACATATTTTTCTCAACATGTTATTCACACGCAGAAACCGGCATGACTTACAGGCTACTGAGTAAATTATATGTTTCTAAAAGTATTTGTGCTAAAGTACATGTTATTACATTCACACCCTTTCTCCTCTCAATTCCTGAGTCCTTTAAGTAACGTGACAACAACCTCATGGAAACACTGATATTTCTTTCAGCGCTGGAATAATTAGTCAGAGAAAGTTAATCACTTTAGCAGGCACCGATTCAATGCTCAGAAAAAGTCTTGAGTCACCCCTCATTTCTTTATACTTTGCTTCCTGGGAGCCAGATGTTCTCGTAAAATTTTAAAATGGACTTGAGCAATATTTCTCCAGGCTCTGTGAAAGCCATTCAAAGTTGTTCTTTGGTCATTAACTGCTATCGCACTCATTTCCAGTCCAGTCCCCGTATATGACCATTTTCAGAGGAATCTTATTTGTTTGATAGTACAGTCAACACAAAGTGATCTTTGAATGATTCACTTAACACAGACCTATGGGTCAATAAAAAATGTATCTAACTCAAGAGATAAACCAGTGATAGCAAAGAACCAATTTTAAAAAGTATTTCTAAGTACTTTGTTACTAGCAGCCTGTGACAAAAACACATGCTTCCATTTCTTCTTCTCCGACTTTAGTTGAATCCTCGAAAAATGCCATGGATAACACAGTTTGACAGGTATAAAATATTTTTTCCACCAATATAATAATTCCCAAAGAAATATTATTCAAAAACATGGGATTTATCAACATATTGTGCAGCATGTCCCTTAAAAATGTGAGGAATCTGGACAAGTCGGAGACAAAAAAGAAGTGGCAGATCTGAAAATAAAGAAGAAAAAAAAACCTATCTTTAGCAGATAAACATTATCTGAAAGTCATGTCCTTAGGAATAGGGGGAAAAATTCAGGAAAGACCTGATACAGGGCCTGAGATATACATGTGGTCATTCAGCTGATCTATCTACTGTTCCCTGAAGCCTCACCAGAAATGGTTTCCTTGGAAGGGTAGCTGTTAAGAGGCTATTCTTAATGAAGGTAAACAGAAACAAAAGGCCAACATATGCAAAATTGCACAAGAAATGGACCGAAAATTGTTGGCAACAGGTCTTATGGATTGATAAATCTAAATTTTAAATATTTGGTTCAAATAATTTTCAGTGAGTACAGAGGAGGTCAGGAGAGTATCTATAGCTGGGGGGCAGGATTGTCATCATTTGGGGCTGCATTTCAGCCAGTACTGAAAGTAGCCGGTCAGATTTTTGATCAACCATGCCATACCAGCTGTTAAGTGTTTAAATTGAAGACGAGGATGTCCCTGAAGAAGCCTGGAAAACTATTCCTCTCAACACCAATTGGTCGCTGCAGATGGCTGCCCCACTGAGCCTGGTTTTGCCAGAGGTTTCTTCCTGTTAAAGAGGAGGTTTTCCTTCACCCTGTTGCCAAGTGCTTGCTCGTAGGGGGTCGTGTGATTTTTGGTGTTTTGTACGGTCTTTTGGTTACAGTATAAAGGAGCTTGAGGAAACAGCTGTTATGATTTGTCACTATATAAATAAAATTGATTTGAATTAAAATGAAAGGAAAGCTGCCTCAGAGAGTTTAGCCTGTGTTAGAGAATGGTCATACCAAATACTGACTTTTAAGCTTGTTAGAATTGTAGAAGCTCTGTTTTTGCCTTGTATACTGTATTTTTATAGATGTTTGCAGCTGCTTCAAAAACATCACACAGTTATTTCTAATTTTCCTACCAAAATATAAAGAAATGAGGGGTGGATAAAGACTTTGGATCAGTACTGTATGAGGAATTTGCTGTTTCTGATTCTTCACACTTTTTTAAAGGCTTTTTTTGTTGGCTAAAATGAATATTAAGAGTTATTCAAACCATCATTTCTGAGAAGTAAAAATGCATTTCTCGCCATGTGACATTTTAAAGAAGTAAGCAACCTTCATCAGTGGTATAAATGAGTAATTCTCTCCTACTTAAGTCCTAATTTTCTTTCTCTGATCACTGACAAATAGTAATAATCATCTGATTACTGATTATTCACAATCTATAACAAACTTTGAAATTAGTCAGCAATTGCCAGATAGTTGCTTTCGTGTCTTCACGGAAGTAATCATTGTTGAGTGTTGAAAGTGTTGAAAAAAACCAAACATTAGCTGGTCCTGACATCATCGTCAGACACCGAAAATGTTGCATAGTTTACTCTGCAAAGCCGCAGCATTTTATTAATAAATAACTCAAAACAGTCCTTAGATTAAAGGAAAACTTTATTAAATGTCTTGGTAAAATGGTGTAAAACTGGCAACATTTATACTGAAGAAATCAAATAAACAAGGTGATGAGGTGTATGATATCAGCTTAAACAGAAAGACTCTGTGTTCTGTCAATATTGTGAAATGGCAGATTTCATTAATACATTCCTGATGGATCTTCTATAAAATGTACAGATAGTTTTATGTGTGTTGTCCACTCTTATTTGGCAGTCTCTTATCTCTGCTCTTACGCTGAAGGTCAAAATCCAGAACTTAAAAAAAAAAAGTCTAAACAGTCTCACAGGAGTCTATACAACTCTTTTGATTCACATTCCTGGACATGAATCTTCTCTCTCTTCCTTTTTTGTGTACATGAAGACTATTCTTTATTGTTATTTTGTTTTTTTTTATGAGCCTGGTGTCATATCTATTTACGGGGTCCCTATACATGTACGTGTAAGCATGACTGGCCAGCATATAGTGAAGACAAAGAACCTTTGTTTAAGTAACTTAAGCTGTACTTAAAAACATAATGGTTGATGGTTTTTATCACAGTCCAGGTGATTTTCCTTTGGTAAAAGGCCAAGATCTTTGATGGCTGCCAAGATTTGTTATTAGGATGACAAAGGTTATCATAGTGTGTGTATATATATATATATTAGGGGTGCAACGATATTCGTATCGATATTGAACCGTTCGATACAGTGCTTTCGGTTCGGTACGCATATGTATCGAACAATACAACATTTGTAATTTATTTTATCAATTTTCCTTCTGACGATGCTGTCTGTGTTGAGCGCTCAGTGAATCTGTGTTCGACTACTCCGCCTAGGCTGCACTGTCGAGCGCAGATCCACTGAGCGCTCAACACAGACAGCATAGTCAGAAGGAAGAGCGCAGGGCAAGCTAGCGAGACAGAAGTTAAGCTCTCCTTGCAACAGGCAAATTGAACTTCATTCAGATCTGGCGTTTGGAATTATTTTGGTTTTCATGTGACGTATGACCCTGAAGGTAAGCGAGTCATGGACTAAAGTAAAACAGTATGTTGGATGTGCCATGCAATGCTCAATTACATTGGTGTGAACTAGTGTGTTAGCGCAGTTAGCTCGTTAACGTGTTGGCCGTCTAGCCCCATGCACGGAGCGATCGGCGGTAGCTCGTTAAGGAGATTTGCCGTGTTGTGGCGTTAAGGTCATTTCAACGAGATTAACCTGAAAGCACTAGTGGGAACACAACGAATATGACTGCACATTTACGCCGACATCATCCTAGTGCAAAGACAAGTGGAAGCAGACAAAAAACAAGCAAGCATGCTACTAACTTTAGCCGAGTCATTTAGACCGCTGTTAGCACATGATTCTCCTTATGCTGCTGAGAATATAGCCCAGAAGAAGCGGATAGTATAGCTTTTATTTTGGAAAGAGCCATTTCTCTGTAATAAACTCTCTTTTCCAAAGATGAGTGATTCCTCAATCAGATACAGGGCTTGCAATATCGCTAGCCCGACGTCCCGGAGCTAGCGATTTTTTTCAGTCGGGCTACCAAAATCTATCTCTTCCCTGCCCGTCGGGCTATTGTAGGAAAAATATATGTCAATGCTTTTGCATTCTTTCAGAAATGTAGCTGGGTAATTATGTCATTGGCATCGGTGAGCCACTGTCAATATGTGACATATTGAAGTCGCGTTTGAATTTGCGCTTGTTTTTTTGCTTTCACTTTGCAATCGTGCGAACTGTGTATAGAGAGCTACAGCACTGATCTGTGAGTGATGATAATTTGTGCACCAATTCCTCTGACATCGTCTTATTAATCGTTAGCTTACTATGCAAACATGACAAGTGAAATCTCCCGCAGCTTAAACATGTGAGAGGTTGATCGCGCAGAGAATCGCTGAGCTTATGTGAGTGCGTGTGTAAAAGCATTTCAGTTCTGCTGAGCCAAATAAGACAGGTCAGGGTGAAGAAGTGACAGCCAAAGAAAAGCTTACCACAAAACGGAGAAGTTATGACAAATCAGACTATAAGGCAAAAAGAAAGTGCAGCTTCATGGTTTCATGGACAAAAGAATTTCTGTGGCTGCAATATGATGAGCTAAATAACCAGGGCTGCACATAAGTGGTCCGCAGGTGCGCATTCGCTGTCAAAATAAAAAACATGCACAAGGGTTAGGGTTAAATTTAAAAACTGTACTTTTGAGTTAAAATATATATATTTATAATTTTAATAAATGACAAATTAAAAATGCATGAACATTTTTTTTGTATCGAAAAAATATCGAACCGTGACACCAAAGTATCGAACCGAACCGAACCGTGAATTTTGTGTATCGTTGCACCCCTAATATATATATGTTTATATATATAAAAAAATAAAACTGTTTTCTGGGTTGTCATGCGCCATGTATATGAAGAAATATATTTATTCTATTTTTACAAGACTGAAAAATGTCACTCATGTTAGGGTTTTATGCAGTTTTTCCTCTCTTTTGTTTCACTAAGAACTCCACAACGTTGTCTTTTCAGTGATGATTTTCTTCCACTTCAGCTATACAGTATGCAAAGATACACTCTGAGCCTCAAAGGCTGCTCCAGCTTGATGTTTGCGGTGTGTGTCTGTGTATGCACTGCATTGTGTAAGTTGGTAGTCACAAGGCTGAGCCTACAGTGTCTGGTTTGCTTGAAATTCACCCTACCCAGCAGCAGATGTACTCAGAGGAGTGGTGGTGACACTGCGGATATACAGTCACACCCATGTGTTGGTTTGGCAGCACAGTCACTTGCTTTTATGAAATCCCAGGCATAACTCAGTCCTTTCTTATTGGCTAAAAATGGGCCAACTTGGTGAAACACGTACTTTATAGCCGAAGTGTTTTCTAAGATGCTGTTTTATTAATTAATAATTTTTTTTGTTTTGTGTGTTTCAAAGGTGGTTGTAGATGAAAGTGGTTTATTCACTGCTGCCTTCAGGAAGTGAGGCGCTCTGTGTGCTCATGTACTAATCAGGTTGACATCAGCCTGACATGTACACATTTGCTAAGCAGGAAGTGTTGTCATAGCAACCATCTCAGATAGGTAAGAAAGGTAGCGCGCAGACCTAATTTCCCCCCGTTTCAGTAAATGTGTCAAGGCTTTCTGATTCTGATTCACCGCCGTGTCTCAGCCTTTGCTGACTCTGTCTGCTTGTTGTTTCAAGGATACACTGGTCCCTGAAGCTGGGTTCAAGCTGTAGAGATCCTATTATTGTGTTTGTCAGTCTGAGTGGAGGACACAGGCGACAGACACAAAGGTAAAACTAGTGCCAAACACGGAGCATCTAACATCCATGTGAGAGGAAAAGCCACGGATTTCTTTACCTCTGCAGCTTTCTGCTCAGTGACACAGCTCATATTTTCTTTAAAATAAGCCTTATTTAGCAGTGTAGACAATATTGACTCAAACAAAAAACAGGGTGTGCAATCAGACATGAAGCAGAAATGCTTACTTCGACATCAATAATACTGAATGAAGTCGATCTGTTTCTATTCAGCGACATATTTAAATTTTTCTCTGTTCCAGTGTATAGAAGTATCAGAATTTATGTAGATTTTCAACTGTTCATGGATCTAATAATAGATTGACATCCCTTGCCCAGACTTACAGGGAGTGCAGAATTATTAGGCAAGTTGTATTTTTGAGGAATAATTTTATTATTGAACAACAACCATGTTCTCAATGAACCCCAAAAAACTCATTAATATCAAAGCTGAATGTTTTTGGAAGTAGTTTTTAGTTTGTTTTTAGTTTTAGCTATTTTAGGGGGATATCTGTGTGTGCAGGTGACTATTACTGTGCATAATTATTAGGCAACTTAACATAAAACAAATATATACCCATTTCAATTATGTATGTTTACCAGTGAAACCAATATAACATCTCCACATTCACAAATATACATTTCTGACATTCAAAAACAAAACAAAAACAAATCAGCGACCAATATAGCCACCTTTCTTTGCAAGGACACTCAAAAGCCTGCCATCCATGGATTCTGTCAGTGTTTTGATCTGTTCACCATCAACATTGCGTGCAGCAGCAACCACAGCCTCCCAGACACTGTTCAGAGAGGTGTACTGTTTTCCCTCCTTGTAAATCTCACATTTGATGATGGACCACAGGTTCTCAATGGGGTTCAGATCAGGTGAACAAGGAGGCCATGTCATTAGTTTTTCTTCTTTTATACCCTTTCTTGCCAGCCACGCTGTGGAGTACTTGGACGCGTGTGATGGAGCATTGTCCTGCTTGAAAATCATGTTTTTCTTGAAGGATGCAGACTTCTTCCTGTACCACTGCTTGAAGAAGGTGTCTTCCAGAAACTGGCAGTAGGACTGGGAGTTGAGCTTGACTCCATCCTCAACCCGAAAAGGCCCCACAAGCTCATCTTTGATGATACCAGCCCAAACCAGTACTCCACCTCCACCTTGCTGGCGTCTGAGTCGGATTGGAGCTCTCTGCCCTTTACCAATCCAGCCACGGGCCCATCCATCTGGCCCATCAAGACTCACTCTCATTTCATCAGTCCATAAAACCTTAGAAAAACCAGTCTTGAGATATTTCTTGGCCCAGTCTTGACGTTTCAGCTTGTGTGTCTTGTTCAGTGGTGGTCGTCTTTCAGCCTTTCTTACCTTGGCCATGTCTCTGAGTATTGCACACCTTGTGCTTTTGGGCACTCCAGTGATGTTGCAGCTCTGAAATATGGCCAAACTGGTGGCAAGTGGCATCTTGGCAGCTGCACGCTTGACTTTTCTCAGTTCATGGGCAGTTATTTTGCGCCTTGGTTTTTCCACACGCTTCTTGCGACCCTGTTGACTATTTTGAATGAAACGCTTGATTGTTCGATGATCACGCTTCAGAAGCTTTGCAATTTTGAGACTGCTGCATCCCTCTGCAAGATATCTCACTATTTTTGACTTTTCTGAGCCTGTCAAGTCCTTCTTTTGACCCATTTTGCCAAAGGAAAGGAAGTTGCCTAATAATTATGCACACCTGATATAGGGTGTTGATGTCATTAGACCACACCCCTTCTCATTACAGAGATGCACATCACCTAATATGCTTAATTGGTAGTAGGCTTTTGAGCCTATACAGCTTGGAGTAAGACAACATGCATGAAGAGGATGATGTGGACAAAATACTCATTTGCCTAATAATTCTGCACTCCCTGTATTGCCAGTGTTTTATATACAGAAGTTGTTTTAAATATCTTTTAGGTTTTCTTGGTATTTTTTTTTCAAGTGTAAGAAATACACAGAAGCTCAGCAGCAAAACATTGAGTCAGCAGTCATATAAAATTGTAGAAGAAGCAATGATATAACTCACACTACTGCAGATCCTCAGGTTCAAGTCTGTCCTGGGCCACTTGCTGGATGTCATTCTGTACTGCCCTGTCCAAAATAATGATGAAAACTCTTCAAAATAGACTTAAAAAATAAAAAATTCATCTAGATTAAAACAAGAAACTTGAATTAGCATGTGTTTTGTTTTTTGTTTTTTGCTATTTTGTTTTTTGATAAATTGCCTAAATCATAGGTGTCATTTGGCCCGCGAAGCCATACCAAATTACTATTAGAGCTGGCCTACTGGTATTATACAGCTAATATATATATATTGTTTAGTATTAAGCTTTGCTGTTCCATATTCAGTTTTTCAACTAAACTTGTTTGAGTCCATAAGAAAAAATTCATTCTTATATCTGGAGGAAGTTTTTTTTTTCAATAAATATTAATGTTAGCCTGCGACTTTGTTCCATTTTGAATTTTGGCCCACTGTGTATTTGAGTTTGACACCCCTGGCCTAAATGGTTATTATTGATTTATGCCTCTGGCTTCGGACTCTTTGATTAATTGCCTAACACTTCCAACCTCAGAGACTGAAATCACCAGCTTACTTTATCATTTAAATGCATACTGAGTTGCACAATTTAGATTTTGCTTGACTCAATTTTTGCATTTGTTCCGGTAAAAACAGTGAAAACCACTTTAGGTTGTTTTTTACTGACTTTCGTTCTAAAAAGGAAATTTTAGGCAGTGACTTATGAGAGTTCTTGGTATGCCGTGACTGATGGTACCTGCAAAGCGCTTCGGGCTTGTAATAACATGCCTCTGTAAGCCAAAACTAGATTTTGAACGAATATTTTTGTTGGTGTATGAAAGTCTGCACAAAACCAGCCTATAGTGAGAGTGATTTAACAAGTCAACTCAACAATGCCATCTTGAGTCTGTTCTTTTCCTTATAGCTTCAGGTTAAAGTTTTGTTTTCTTTAACTGTTGAGTAATACCTTAAAACTGATGCTGTAAGTGCACACATTGACATATGAGCCCTTTTTGTGTTGAGGTTGGTGAGCAGGCCTCAGTTTGTTGCCAGTACATAGCTGTTCATCCCGATCTCTGGTTGGACAGGAGAGGGAAAGCAGATAAGATAGGTGTGTTTGGAGTGTAAACTATGTCCAAGGTTGAAGTTCCTTGTAACCTCACTTTAATGTGAGGTTAGATTTGTAGCTGTCCCACAAAGTGTAAAGGTTAGTCGATGGGCTAGGGAGCTCAATGCTCTGCAGTATTTGGGAGGAACCTCTCTACAAAAGAGTTGCCAAAACTTCTTATAACCAATAATTGCATAATTATAAGGGTTAAATGCTTCTAGCTTCCTAGATTTGAGGATTACTTTCTCAGTAGGCCTTTTTCATACAGTGGGAAAAGCACAGGTGACGGCATTAATGGTGGCTTTGTACTACACTGCTACAGTGTCTCAATACTAAAACCAAGACATTGAAACTGAAGCAATTAAATCCATTTGGGCCATTATTAATGAGCAGTTTCCTATGTGACCTTGTAAATAATGTTTTGTGTATTTTAGTCTTATTTATTCATTTATTTTTGCTATTTCAAATTTGTATAAATGCAGTGGACATTTTGTTTTTACTATTTTTTGATTCTGTGTGCAGATTAAATGCACACATATGTACATTCACCAGACACTTTACTGGGTATACCTTTGCAACTAGTCGTTAACACACATATGTTATTAGTCAATCACGTGGCAGCAATATAATACATTTAGGCATGTAGACACGGTAAACACCGCCTGCTAAAGTTTAACTGAGCATCAGAATGAGGGGAAAAAAGGTGATTTAAGTGACTTTGAATGTAGCATGGTTGTTGGTGTCAGACAGGCTGGCCTGAGTATTTCAGAAACTGCTGAACTGATGGGATTTTCCCACATAACCATCTCTAGGGTTTACAGGGTCCTAAAATATCCAGTGAGCAGCAGTTTCCTGGGTGAAAATGCCTTGTTGATGCCACAGGAGAATGAGCAGACTGCTTTGAGTTGATAGGAAAGCATAACTGACTCTGAGCACAAATCACATGGAACCTTGAAGCTGATGGGCTACAACAGCAGAACACCACACCAGGTACCACTCCTGTCAACTTAGAAACTAAGACTACAATTTAAACAAGCTTAACCAAACTGTACATGTTATCATTAAGGGTGCAACGATACTCATATCGATATTGAACCGTTCGATACAGTGCTTTCGGTTCGGTACGCATATGTATCGAACAATACAACATTTGTAATTTATTTTATCAACTTTCCTTCTGACGATGCTGTCTGTGTTGAGCGCTCAGTGAATCTGCGTTCGACTACTCCGCCTAGGCTGTACTGTCAAGCGCAGATCCACTGAGCACTCAACACAGACAGCATCGTCAGAAAGAAGAGCGCAGGGCAAGCTAGCGAGACAGAAGTTAAGCCCTCCTTGCAACATGGCAAATTGAACCTCTCCCACCCTCATTCAGATCTGGCGTTTGGAATTATTTTGGTTTTCATGTGAGGTATGACCCTGAAGGTAAGCGCGTCATGGACTAAAGTAAAACAGTATGTTGGATGTGCCACGCAATGCTCAATTACATGGGTGGGAACTAGTGTGTTAGCGCAGTTAGCTCGTTAACGTGTTGGCCGTCTAGCCCCACACTCTGGGCGATCAGGGGTAGCTCATTAACGGAGATTTGCCGTGTTGTGGCGTTAACATCATTTCAACGAGATTAATGCTGACAGCACTAGTGGGAACACAACGAATATGACTGCGTGTTTACGCCGACATCATCCTAGTGCAAAGACAAGTGGAAGCAGACAAAAACAACAAGCATGCATGCTACAAACTTTACCCGAGTCATTTAGATTGCCGTTAGCACATGATTCTCCTTATGGGGACCTGATATGTTTAATATTGTGGCGAGCTCAGACAAGTTGGAGACGGAGGTGTCGTTTGGTCTTGCTTCCCGTGAGCTAGCCAGGGAGCACAGCCGTTTATTGACATCTGCAGAAGAACACTGCCGCTAGCTAACTGCTCAGCGCGGCAACAGCACAGCAACAACAACACACAGGGCGCCCTCTGACCCCGGAAGGACACACCGTCGCAGAGAGAGGGCGTCACCCGTCACTATGGCAACATAAACAAAACATAACTGTACAAACAGAACCCCGAACAGCACTGACCCGCTACATAGCCCCCACCTAAGGGGTCAGTCGTCCCCGACGACCCCATTACCCCACACAAAGTCCTGCAAATGTCCAGGTGCCCTCTTTTGGCGCACCGGCCGGTCACGACCGGCGGGGGAAAAGTCACTCGGGTCAGAACATGGGGTGCCACCATCATCCCACTTCTGACACCAATGTGGCGAGCTTAGACAAGGAGGAGACGGAGGTGTCGTTTGGTCTTGCTTCCCGTGAGCTAGCCAGGGAGCACAGCCGTTTATTGACATCTGCAGAAGAACACTGCCGCTAGCTAACTGCTCAGCGCGGCAACAGCACAGCAACAACAACAACACACAGGGCGCCCTCTGACCCCGGAAGGACACACCGTCGCAGCGAGAGGGCGTCATCCGTCACTATGGCAACATAAACAAAACATAACTGTACAAACAGAACCCCAAACAGCCCTGACCCGCTACAATATGCTGCTGAGAATATAGCCCAGAAGAAGCGTATAGTATAGCTGTTATTTTGGAAAGAGCCATTTCTCTGTAATAAACTCTCTTTTCCAAAGATGAGTGATTCCTCAATCAGATACAGGGCTCACAAAATCGCTAGCCCGACGTCCCGGAGCTAGCGATTTTTCCAGTCGGGCTACCAAAATCTATCTCTGCTCTGCCCGTCGGGCTATTGTAGGAAGGAAAAATATATGTCAATGCTTTTGCATTCTTTCGGAAATGTAGCTGGGTAATTATGTCATTGGCATCGATGAGCCACTGTCAATATGTGACATATTGAAATCGCGTTTGCTTTCACTTTGCAATCGCGCGAACTGTCTATAGAGAGCGACAGTACTGATTGGTGAGTGATGATAATTTGCGCACCAATTTCTCTGACATCGTCTTATCAATCGTTAGCTTACTATGCAAACATGACAAGTGAAATCTCCCGCAGCAAGCTTAAACATATGAGAGGTTGATCGCGCAGAGAATCGCTGACCGTTATGTGTGTGTGTGTGTGTGTAAAAGCAGCAGGATTTATACTTTAGTTCTGCTGAGCCAAATAAGACAGGTCAGAGTGAAGAAGTGACAGCCAAAGAAAAGCTTACCACAAAATGGAAAAGTTATGACAAATCAGACTATAAGGCGAAAAGAAAGTGCAGCTTTATGGTTTCATGGACAAAATAATTTCTGTGGCTGCAATATGACGAGCTATATAACCAGGGCTGCACATAAGTGGTCAAAATAAATAAAAAAACGCGCACAAGATATGAAGTTGCAACGCGTGTTTGCATACATAAGATTTTCTGGAGGAGGACAGACATTTGTTTAGAACTCTAAAAGATGTCGAAGAAGCTCCTTTAAGCAATTACTTTGGTGTTCCTCCACCTCCAAACAAATGTCAGAAGGAGTCCGAACCACAAAAGAAGCACGTATTCTCGGAAAAGTGGTTGCAGGAGGTGAGCTGGCTTCAAACAAATGATGAACGCACAGAGATGTGGTGCGGAATGTGCCGTGAAAATCCCACTCTAGCGGACAAAAACAGTGCTTTTTATATGGATGCAAACGCGCGTTGCAACTTCTTATCTGGTGCGCGTCTTTTATTTTGACAGCGAATGCGCACATGCGGACCACTTATGTGCACCTGTGTAAATAACATAATGTTCTGCCAGGTGTGTTGTTGGTTTTCTATCGATTTCTGAGTCGACAAGCACCTTTGTTACTGGGACCAGTCATTTTAAGAAAGGCCCCCATTAGAACCCATGAGAAATGCAAGAAATGCATTATTGCTCAGTCTGCAATATCTTTCCCAGAACAAACACCAATTGCAAATAACATACTAAAAATAAACCTGAAAAATCTGTTTAGAACAGCGTACTATGTTGCAAAGAGTGAACTACCACTGGCAAAATTTAGCAGTCTTTGCAAACTTCAAAAAGCAAATGGCCTAGATCTTGGTTCCACTTGTCTCTTACCCGTGACTTCAGCGGAAATTTCAAATTCAGGATCTGACACAGACTGATTCATGTCCTACACAGTTCTTACAAGTTCATAGAAATTTCTGTTCAATTAGAACCAAGTATTTGAGTTGATGATTGTAATTTTTATACAATGTTGTAATTTGTTTTTCAACAATTTTTTGATTAATGTTTTGTTTCCTTTACAATATTATACTTTAATGTATAACATTGTAAAGGAAACAAAACATCAATCAAAAAATTACTCTCTTTTTTATTCGGGCTACTTACATTTATTTTGGGCTACCAAAAACTGAAGAGTCCCTGCTCGAAGGGCTACCAGGGATTTTGAAATTTTGAGAGCCCTGAGATATATTTATTTATTTTTATTACGTTTGTTTCAGCAACATTCAATTTAAAAACTGTACTTTTGAGTTAAAATATATATTTATAATTTTAATAAATGACAAATTAAAAAGGCATGAACATTTTTTTTGTATCGAAAAAATATCGAACCGTGACACCAAAGTATCGAACCGAACCGAACCGTGAATTTTGTGTATCGTTGCACCCCTAGTTATCATATGTGATGACTTAATTTCTGCTGCAACATTCAGATAGTAGGGTCACAGTTAGATGTAAGAAACATGAAAGCAGTCCATCCTGCCTCGTATCAATAGTTCGGTGGAGGTTTAATGGTGTTGGGGATATTTTCTTGGCACACGTTGGACCCTTTAACCCCTGCCACAGCCTACCTGAGTATTGCTGGCTATGTCCAATACTTTATGCCCACAGTATAGACATTGTGCCATATCACAAAGTTCAAATTCTCTCAAACTGGTTTCTTGAACACGACAATGAGGTCACTGTAGTCAAATGACCTCCACACTCACCAGATTTCAATCTATTAGAGCACCTTTGGGATGTGGTGGTAATTCACATCATGGATGTGTAGTCGACAAATCTGCACCAACTGTGTGAGGTCATCATCATGTCATCACCGTAACCCATCATGGACCAAACTAAGGAATGTTTCCATACCTTGTTGGATCTGTGCCACAAAGAATTAAGGCAGTTCTGAAATTAAAGTCCAACCCTTCTAACCCTTAGCAAGCTGTACCTAATGAAGTGTCCAGTGAGTGTATCTATAATACAGTCAGTGTTCTGCCTGACAGTCCAGTTGAGTTGTGTTCTTGGACATTAGTGAGTCAAACAATTGCAACAGTTCATGGATCTATTGATTATTCTAGTAGATTTATTCAATCAATAATTATTAGTTTTTAACTCTATCTATAACTCATTTACAATATGAAAATTACTATTAAAAAGTTTACAGTTTGGGTCTCACTTGATTTGCAGACATCACGGTCGAGCTTAGAGTCTTTTTATGGATGCTTAAGGACCCCTAAATGTAATCTTAGCAGCCCTAAAAAGACAACTATAGTAATACTAGTAATAGTAATATATTTTACTATAATCTGACATCATCTTCTTTATATTCTGCCAAACTGTCTATTGGAAACGGTACAGGTTCCAGGAAAAACGTGTAAATGTGCAGTGTTTTTCATGTCCTGATGTTACAGTGCACACACATGGGCACTGGATGCTTCAGCAGCGAGGCTTGTAATTGATAAAGAATTGACGTTAAGAAGATGAAGAGACACAGCTCAGTGGTGCAGATTTAAAAACAGTTTACCTCAAACATTAACAAGCAAAAGTGCAAACTGTTCTGATAATGCAAGGTCACTGCCGTGTCTTTAAAAATTCGTTCCTATTTAAATTTTTTCTCTAAAACGTCAACTAATGTAGGATAGATTAGAGAGTTTTAGCTAATTTAGAAACCCCGACTTACTGTAAACAACATAGTATTCATAACATAGTTATAAAAACAAGGTAGTTTCTGTTTTGCCCACATTTATTAATGATGTTTTCACATAACTAATCTGTGTGTTATACTGTTACCAAAGGTGGATTCTCCTCGGTCTACTCTCACAATAACTTGTCTGACAAATACTAATTTAATAAATACTTATTTAACAAATTAAGTAAATACTTTGTTTGCCTTGCTTACTTCAGGCTTTTTTTTTCTTTTCTTCTTTAAAAAAACATGTCTGTATGTTATTGTCAGTGAATAGAAGAGAATGGAGAGAAGACAGATTATTCTTGTAAGGGTAGGGGAACAATGTGTAAATGAGGGAGGACACAGAAGTATTCATTGGCTTCATTCCCATGTGTGTGTCATAAACAAAAATATACGTATTTAAAAAACAAAACTATCACCATGTGGGTTCCTCTCTGGCTTTATTGTGTGATGCTCTGCTTCCTCCCCAGTGGTAATGTCACAGGAGCGGATGATGTTTGGCAGCATCGTAACAATCAGCAGGCCTCTTTAAGAACAAATAAACAGTGTCTCTCTCACAGAAGAGTTGGCCTTAAAGCGCATTATGTGGGTTTTGCTTGAGAGCCCAGTGTGTGTGTTTTGAATACTTCACATAATTTGAAGCCAGTTCCTTCTGTAATGGCGAGGATAAATAACAGAGAGCACAGGTTCTCTGTGGATTGCTTTTACCACTTTAAAGTAGATCAAAGCAAAAGTAAATACTGTCACAGTCATTGGAAACAGGCCCGAAACAACTCTTCAGACTTTTTGGATCTTAAAGAGGTCTGTTGTTCAGCTGTCAGTACTTTCTTCCTGCCACAAGGTGGTGCACTCTGACTGCTTTTCTGCCTCTCTTGAGAGGCCCGTCATTTTCATTGGTGCTCCTACTGCTGGTGCCACCCCAGCAAAAGCAAGCATTTGCCAAAATATGTTTTAATTCAAAGCATCATTTTTCCAGCAGCTATGCTTTTTACATTTAAATAAATTATTTTATATTAGTCTCTTTACCTTTATGAGTCCAGCTCTGTGTGACAACTAGGCCATTTATCTTGATTGCTTTCTCGCACACACTCCTCATGTCACTGTGTATGCCTGCCTATTGTCCTTTACATTTCTTTCCTCCTTTCTTTTTTTTCCTCATAAGGGTATGTGAGGGAATTTTTCCTGCAAGGTGAGCATGCATTGTCTGTTTTGCATATGTTGCACCTCTGACGTGAATCAGGGATCGTTTATTTGTCTTGTTAGACGGCTCAGATAGCATGGGTGCGTGCGTGTGTGCACTGTGATTATGTATCAGCACTGTTTACTGGAAGGACTCTATAGTAACCAACACAAGCAGAGCGCCATTAACGCAAAGGCCGACAGACGAGCCTTAGTCTCTTTGTAATGTACTGTTTGCTGGTAATACAGTTAAGATCATGGCTCAGTAAAGGATTTCTAATCTTATAACAAAGGTCAGAGGAGCAATACCTTATTTCAGAGTTTATTTTTATATTTTTGACTTGTGATTTCTTCATGCATAGTCTTATATGCAACCCCATGACCATGGATTAATGTCACCGTGATAGGAAGCATAATGACCATTTGGGCTGTTCCACTTGTGATTGGCAAGTACATAAAAAATGTAGAGTTTCCTGTAGAAACATGTAAACTTCTGTCTGGTTGGACTGGATATAAAATGCTTTGAAGTTCTCCCACTCACAGGAAGGTATACCTTTTTTTTTTTTTTTTTTTTTTTTTTACTTCACAAACACTCCTCAAATTATTTCCTCTGACATGCACAGGATTTCTTAAGGCCGAGGCCCAAATATGGGCATTTCCTGTTGTAGGATCGTGTGGGTAGGCCAGCCTGGCAGCAGTAAGGAATGCTGGCTATGACTACCTTTATTGCATTAATGGTGTAATAGCAACTCCTAAATATGTACATATGGGTAGGGTTCAGTGCTCTGTCAGCAGCATGCCATTTTTAACTAACTGAAGGAAAGTTCAGGATGCACCAGAAGCATGCAGCCTATCTTAAAGGGTTCAATGACAAATGAATCATTCATAATCCTCACAGTCCAATCAGCATTTTAAATTCAGCTGTCTGGGCGTGTGCGAGTGGGCTGGAGAAACAGTGTCACTTTGATGGATTCTTTCATTGCTTTGGGGGCCTTTCTGAGTCTATGGGGAAGTTTGCTGGCATCCCAAACAAAGGCCAGTGTGTGTCCTTCCTCACAGAGGCCTGGCTGGGACCCCTCCTCGACACCTGTAGCAGAGGGCTCTGCATCCACAAGCGTCCTCGCTGTGTTTGAGAGAAAAACCCGCACCCCTTTATTCACTTTTAAAAACTCTTCGGGCCCCACAGTTTTTGTCTGTTATGCTCAGTTTCTGTTTGGAGCAGAAGCAGGTGTCTGTGAGATGCACAGTCGCTGTCTATCTTCTTGTCCACATTCTCAGTGTCTTCTCATTCGCTCAGATCAGGTGTCTCATTCACACTCTTGTCAAATTCACTTTCTTTTAAACC